>NC_034193.2:41360451-41387951 GCF_002021735.2 Oncorhynchus kisutch
AACCCTTTAGGAAATGGCAGGAGTGTCGAGTTAGTTATGTTCCAATTCCATGTTGCTGGTGCTCTTAACCACTCTAGGAAAGTGAACACATTGCTCGCGTCCCAAATGGCACCCTACTCCCTATATAGGGCACTAGCTTTGACCAGGGCCCATAGAGCTCTGGTCAAAAGTAGTACATTAAACAGGCAATAGGGTACCATTTGGGACGCAGCCATAGATTTCCGACAAACCACTGAGGAGGAGGCAGGGGAGGTGGATTAGGGTGAGAGTGGCCACTCTGTGGTAATGTGGTGGGGGTTTGGAGGGTTGGGGGTTGGAGTCCCTGGTGGGTTGTGGGAGAAAAGCTGTGGTAAGGCAAGTGGTAGTAGAGCTGCATGAAGCCTACTAGGACTAGGATAAGGGGAGTAAAATTCTTAGCCTCGATTAGCTGTGCCAACCAAACCCCCCCCCCCCCCCCCCCCTCCACACACACACACACACACTGGAGACAAAGTTCTCCAGTTATTTTAGTATTTCAGACAGAAGTGTGGTGACTGTTGAGTTGTTGCGCTTGTATTTCACCATAGCTGCGGGTTGCCAGATCCCAGCAGTGCGCTGCAGATCCCCTCTCGCTGGGTCCCAAACCCCCTTTGGCTATGGGGCTTCCTGCAGTGGGTGCAATCTCTACCACAGACCCCCGAGGTTGCCAGATCCTTGATACTCTCCATCCAAAGATTGCCAGATCCCAGTAATCCCTCATTGCGGTCCCTCACTGCTGCTCCCCCAACCCTGCAGCTATGGGGCTGACTGCAGTAGTGCATGAGTTGCTATCCTCCTCAGCCTCGGGTTGCCAGATCTTCTCCCAGTAAGCCGATGCACGGTAGAGAAGAGGGAGGCGTAGCACTGGCTGTGGTCTGGTGCCACGCTGGGCCTGGTTATTATCTCCAGATGACATCAGCATGAGCAGCAGATGCCTTTTTGGCCACAGGGGCCGTAGAGAGAGCGAGAGAGAGGGCTGTTCACAGCTGGATTGGGCTATTTATTACCTCTACTTATCAGGCCATCTCTCACTCTGCAGGGAAACACTGCCTGGTTCATCCCAGAATGGCCTTGCTAACTCATGATAATAATGTCATCAAGATGAATGTGTATTTAGAAAACATGTATACATTTACAGTATGAGCAACTACATACAACAATATTTTTAGTAGTACATTTGTAGTAGTGGTATCTAGTGTTGCACATTTTGGGGAATATTCAGAGGTGGAAACTTTCAGTGGGAATTAACGGGAATATATGAGAATTCACAGGAATATATGGGAACGAATGTAAATATATGCAAATTAATATTAATACCATTTAAATGTAGATGTTTTTTTGCATTGGATATACAGTGGGGTAAAAAAAGTATTTAGTCAGCCACCAATTGTGCAAGTTCTCCCACTTAAAAAGATGAGAGAGGCCTGTAATTTTCATCATAGGTACACTTCAACTATGACAGACAAAATGAGAAAAAAAAATCCAGAAAATCACATTGTAGGATTTTTAATGAATTAATTTGCAAATGATGGTGGAAAATAAGTATTTGGTCACCTACAAACAAGCAAGATTTCTGGCTCTCACAGACCTGTAACTTCTTCTTTAAGAGGCTCCTCTGTCCTCCACCTGTTTGAACTTGTTATCAGTATAAAAGACACCTGTCCACAACCTCAAACAGTTACACTCCAAACTCCACTATGGCCAAGACCAAAGAGCTGTCAAAGGACACCAGAAACAAAATTGTAGACCTCCAGCTGTTTGCTTAGAAATTCTAGGGACAATTAGGAAGCCTGCGTCTTGTGACCGTAGCGTACGTGTAGGTATGTACGGCAGGACCAAATCAGAGAGATAGGTAGGAGCAAGCCCATGTAATGCTTTGTAGGTTAGTGTGCTCTCTCTAATTCTCTCTTTCTCTCTTTCTTTCTCTCTCTCGGAGGACCTGAGCCCTAGGACCATGCCTCAGGACTACCTGACATGATGACTCCTTGCTGTCCCCAGTCCACCTGGCCGTGCTGCTGCTCCAGTTGCAACTCTTCTGCCTTATTATTATTGGACCATGCTGGTCATTTATGAACATTTGAACATCTTGGCCATGTTCTGTTATAATCTCCACCCGGCACAGGCAGAATTGGACTGGCCACCCCACATAGCCTGGTTCCTCTCTAGGTTTCTTCCTAAGTTTTGCCATTTCTAGGGAGTTTTTCCTAGACACCGTGCTTCTACACCTGCATTGCTTGCTGTTTGGGGTTTTAGGCTGGGTTTCTGTACAGCACTTTGAGATATCAGCTGATGTATGAAGGGCTATATAAAATAATTAGATTTATTAAGACAAATTAATCATTATAATTATGCGGGCTGTTAAAAATAGTAATTAGTAATGCCAATAATGATGTAATATAACAGTTAATTACTATATGGATGTACAGGCCTGAGCAGTGCTAGAATATTTCAAAGAAATTGCATTTATTTGAATATTAATATGAGACGCTTATGACTTTAATGAATAGTAATAATCCTGCTAATAGTAATGGTAGATAGTAATAATAATGTATTAACTGACTGTTCACTATGTAGGTCACTACCATGGCGTGTTCGTGTGCCTGGCTGGTCTCACAGTAAAGCTGCTGGTTTATTTATGCCTGGGTTTTATTTGAGGGACAGAAGAGACAGGAGAGATTAAACTACCGTGGAAACAAATCACAGCGGCGAGGGCGGAATTAGATTAAAGCACCTGCACAACGCGCCCGCCATCAGGTTTTTAGCTAGCGTTTTGTCACTGTGTTTGTGTGTGTGTGTGTGTGTGCTTGTGCATGCAAGGAACTCTGTGTGTGTGTGTGTGTGTGAGGGAGTGAGAATTTACTCTCTGTCTATCCCCCCTCTGTTATTGTACACCCCTCTCCAGGTTATTAATATATATCCCAGGCCTACATCGCCCAATTTAATGAGAAAAAAAAGCAAGAGTCAGGAAATTATATTTCTAATCAGTCTCCTGCAAAAGGCCTCTTTTATTAACGCAGAGATGCTGCTCTCTCGCTTCTTCTCCCTCTCCTCCTCTCTCTCTCGTTCTATCTCTCTCTCTCTCTCTGTGTTAATGGCCTAGCAGACAGCTATACTACTTATCATATTAAAGCTCTCAGCTTTGAAATACACACTCCTTCCACTCCCCCCCCCTCTCTCTCTCTGTTTCTCTGTTTCTCTGTTTCTCACCTTCTCTTCCTTTCTCTCTGACCCACCTGCTCCACCTCTTCTACAATAATTCATGTGGTGGGCTGTTATTTAATTGAACGGAAAAAAAACAGCATCTCGACGCTTCCAAAAATCGAAACTGATTTTATTTCGCTAACGTTTCATTCTCAATAGAAGTGTGCTGTTATGAAAAAGTGCCAATATGTTATAGTATTTCTATTTCCGGGGAATACTGTAGTAGACAGTTCTGCACCACGACCGAGGTATGGTTCAGAGCTCTGAAAGGCCTCATGAATTTGTATAACAATCACGTGAGCCTGAGCCCACAGCACGTACAGTAGATGATATCAGAGAGCAAACAATGTGCGCTAACCGCCAATTTGTAATACCGTTATGCAGATCAGTTCATCAGAATGTGATGGAGTTGATGATGATATTACATCTTTTGTCATTTCCATTCAATTGAAGAGACAAGAACCTGCTCGTTTGACCTTGTTTGAAGCAATGAAAGGCAATTGAATTATATATAGCTATATTTACCTTCTAATGTATGTGTTTTACTCTATTTGAAAATGACAGTTATTTCTGCCACAGTGTGTGTGTGTGTGCGTGCGTGCGTGTGCGTGCGTGCGTGCGTGCGTGTGCGTGCGTGTGTGCGTGCGTGCGTGTGTTAGTACATGGAACAATAACACTCTCACCCACATTACACATACTAAACAGTTGCGTAGAGTTGCATCAGTTTGGGAGTCCCACTCCTTTAGGAGTCCTGGCTCTGGCGAGTTGTGTGGTGTGTGTGTGGTGTTGACCCGACAAGGGTGGATTGATCAGCAAAGAAAAACACTACGGCTAATTATCAGTTCCTTTTCCAAACAGATCAAACAAATGGAGGGGAAAAAGTGAAGAAATACTTCAACAACAGGATCATGTTTATTCTTCACTTTTTAAAATGATATCATTCTTTAAAAGGGCAATCTGCAATTGCTACATACATTTTTTTACTTGTTTGACTATATAACCATTGATTCTGGAAGAAATCAACGTACAAATGTCTCATGTGCTTAGTTCAACTGTCATACCCTGGCAGAACCCAAATTACAAGCTTTTTTCACTCCTATTTTTTTGTAAACAAACAAAGCATAAACAAACATGTTTACAACTATGATTTTGATATCATGGATGGTCAGTATTTGCATCCATAGCTCTGTCTATGAATTTGAGAGTGGTTACATACCTCCAGCACCATCCCTCAGCTGTTTACAATATCAGTGGTGGGGTGTCATGTTTGTTATTGTTTGAACTGCAGATTGCCTCTTCAAATCACCGTGTAAAGTTTCATTAAAGTAAACTACTGAAAACACCACTACCATCATTAACGTGGGCCCTCGACTTATCTCACACATCACTGAATTTGCATATTTTAAAGTGCCCACATCACTATATCAAGATATTGGGGAATCTCCTAGATATCTGATTTTCACAATGTTCTAATGACAACTGTGACATACAACTCATTTTAACATAAAGAAAATGCTACTGATTAATAACATAGTTTAACAGGAAATTACCATAATATAAATCTTAGCTAGTTAGCTAGTAAGAGTGTAGACCATTGTCATAAAAATGGGGTCAATTATTTCATTAATTTAACTATTTAATTGTAATGTTTACAGATATAACAAACTACACAATATTCTCCCAGTCCCGGCAAATACTTGTTTATACTTCTTGATTGGAGAATTTTGAGAGAAAAAACTTAATCAGGCCTCATAGCCTTTAACTACGGACAACAAATTATTGCATTGTTGCTGTCAATGTGTTGCTTCAGTTTTACAGTTCTGCACATAAGGAAATTGATTCTGTCACAACTGAATGACAATAGATTTACTTGTAATAATTTGAGTGCACTCCTTGAGGAAAATAATAATAACATGCATGAGAGCACCAGCTGTTCCGGAAGACTGTGTGATCATGCTCTCCGCAGACAATGTGAGTAAGAGCTTTAAACAGGTCAGCATTCACAAGGCCGCAGGGCCAGACGGAATACCAGGACGTGTACTGCGGGCATGCGCTGACCAACTGGCAAGTGTCTTCATTGACATTTGAATGATCCAAGATGGCGTAGCAGTAAGACGTGTTTGTCTTTGTCCCGTGTAAATATTATTTTTTCCCCCATTTTCTTTTGTATACATTTCATAATATTTCAATCTTTTTTTTTGCATGCAATGATTCATTTTGACCTGTTAAGTCATGCACCTGGTCTAAAATGTGTTTTTAATGCCAAACATACAGAGGTGCAGTATCTCAATCCCCCATTAAAAACATTTCATAACATGTAATACATATAGTACAGGCGTGGCCAAAAGTTTAAAGAATGACTCAAATATCAATTTCCACAAAGTTTGCTGCTTCAGTGTCTTTAGATATTTTTGTCAGATGTTACTATGGAATACTAAAGTATAATTACAAGCATTTCATAAGTGTCAAAGGCTTTTATTTACAATTTCATGAAGTTGATGCAAAGAGTCAATATTTGCACTGTTGGCCCTTCTGCATGCTTGCATGCTGTCAATTAAAAGGACTCATCCTCTGGGCCACATCCTGACTGATGGCAGCCCATCCTTGCATAATCAATGCTTGGAGTTTGTCAGAATTTGTGGGTTTTTGTTTGTCCACAGACTCTTGAGGATTAACCACAAGTTCTCAATGAGATTAAGGTCTGGGAAGTTTCCTGGCAATTGACCCAAAATATCAATGTTTTGTTCTCCGAGCCACTTAGTTAGCACTTTTGCCTTATGGCAAGGTGCTCCATCATGCTGGAAAAGGCATTGTTCGTCACCAAACTGTTCCTGGATGGTTGGGAGAAGTTGCTCTCAGAGGATGTGTTCTTTATTCATGGCTGTGTTCTTAGGCAAAATTGTGAGTGAGCCCACTCCCTTGGCTGAGAAGCAACCCTACACATGAATGGTCTCAGGATGCTTTACTGTTGGCATGACACAGGACTGATGGTAGCGCTCACCTTGTCTTCTCCGGACAAGCTTTTTTCCAGATGCCCCAAACAATCGGAAAGGGGATTCATCAGAGAAAATGACTTTACCCCAGTCCTCAGCCGTCCAATCCCTGTACCTTTTGCAGAATATCAGTCTGTCCCTGATGTTTTACCTGGAGAGAAGTGGCTTTTTTGCTGCCCTTCTTGACATCAGGCCATCCTACAAAAGTCTTTGCCTCACTGTGCGTGCAGATGCACTCACACCTGCCTGCTGCCATTCCTGAGCAGGCTCTGTACTGGTGGTGCCCTGATCCCGCAGCTGAATCAACTTTAGGAGACGGTCCTGGCGCTTGCTGGACTCTCTTGGGTGCCCTGAAGACTTCTTCACAACAATTAAACCGCTCTCCTTGATGTTCTTGAGAGCATACTGCTGCTCTAGATATGGTACATTGAAAAGCCAATGACACAAGCAAAGGAGTACCGTAGCCCTCTGCCTGAACATGGTAATACGAACATCTGAAGTTTTAATAAATGGTTACAAGACATTATACGTATTGGAATCTCACAATAGCATAAAGAGAACAAAAGAAAGCACCGAGTCCTTTCTGCGTTTGGTGCACTGAGGGTACAACATCATTCAAGTACAATTCCATGTTGTCTGTTTTCTCATCAGGGAAGGAGGACATAGAAAAGTGCACAGTTGTCTCCTCATTGATTCCAGAATCTTGCAAAGCTTGTCCAACACCACGGTGTTCACCTCTGCAAATATCCCAAAAAAATAGTTGTATTGAAACAATGGCTGGCCAATTATTAGATGCACTGTAGATTATTCGTTTACTTGTTCTGTAATTAAATGTATAAATAAATGATTCAATGACATACATGTGACTTTACATATGATGAAGGACATGTGCTGGGACTCCACTTTCAGTCGAGAGCTTTTGTGTCAAGGCTTTAATTGTGTCACTCGTCAAATCCACCTTGACCTCATAAGTCACCCTGTTGATGAAAAGTATAACATATTAAATAATTGACCTTCATTATTTACTGAGACACCTTAGTCGCTACCAGAGCGCTATACCACGTAGCTGTTACGATTTTCTTCCGGTGAAAGAGAGTAGGACCAAAATACAGCGTGGTTATTATTATTAAACATCTTTAATAAAGATGATAACGAACAATACAAAAACAATAAACGTAACGTGACAAACCGAAACAGCCCTATCTGGTGTAAACAAACACAGACACCCACAAAACACTCAAAGAATATGGCTGCCTAAACATGGTTCCCAATCAGAGACAACGATAAACACCTGCCTCTGATTGAGAACCACTCCAGGCAACCATAGACTTTTCTAGACAACTCCACTAACCACAATCCCATAACCTACAAAAAAAACCTAGACAAAACCAACACATAATTTACCCATGTCACACCCTGGCCTGACCAAAATAAATAAAGACAACACAAAATACTAAGGCCAGGGCGTGACAGTAGCGGGATAGAGGAGTAAGCAAGCTAACTTTTGCCAACTCTGAATTCAAGTCAGGATAACCATTGGCACAAAGCCGGGCTGACCTTTTAGCCAGGTACATTTCTATGGCAGCGAATCAACTCTAACCTGCTCCAGGGCAGGCTAACTCCACTTTATCCTGAATAAAGTGTCTGAGCTGCTGGTTGAGGACCAAACAAATCAGATTCCCTCTCCCTCGCAAAGATAGTGTATCGCCATCCGCTTTCATACAAACAATATTTGAGGAAGACAACTAATTACATATTAAATTGATCAAATGTTTTTTTTTCTGCAAAAAAAAGATTTAGCAATGACAGGATACCTTTGACACTTGACGTGCAGTAAAACTTTCAGTAACACTTTATTTTAAGGTACACATATTAGTAGCTAATACAGTCTTTATTGTGTCTTATTAGCCAAATATTTGGCCTTAATTATGTGTATTCCTGGTCAATCCTTAATAACCACATTGTTAGCCATAATAAATACGTATTAGTTGTTACTAAATAGCAAGTTACACAATAAAAAGACTTAGTAAGCTGTCTCAATGTGGGACTAGTAAGGGCATAGTACCTTAAAATGTGTTCCCTATCGTTATGATATAGGGGAAGGTTAGTGTTCTAACATAGACCAACACACTATCCAGGATACACTTCCACACTCCATTCCCCCAGGGGGCAGCAGCAACCTTGTCCAGTTGGTAACCTGGTTGATAAGCACGTCAGGTGCTGCCAATTAATGTGATTGTCAGTCAGTGTCCCAGCTTGCAAGCCTTGAGGCTGCTGGGTTTGTTTGGTGGCTATGAGTCCTTTTTGTTTGGTTTTGAATCTTCAGTTTAGGCATGCCTATTTGCGTGCCACGCCACTACTTATCACTATAAATTAACTATATAAGACATGTCATATAAATTATCTCCAGCTCAGGACTCCAGCTACAGTATGCATTTGGTTTGCCTACTTGCATGCTAAGTGGCTAGCTTGCAAGATCAAGCTTCTTGGTTACAGCAGAGACAATCAATGGATCAAGATTCCTGCTACCTAAATGTGTTTTATGCGTAAAAAATAAATCAAATGAAATAGTGCTCCTTGTGTGCACTGCCGGTAATACATTATACCCCGGTATGGTACAGGTATGAAAATCTGCATACCGCCCAACCCTAATATACTTCCATATACAGTCAGGTACATCATTATTGGCACCCTTGATAAAAAGGAGCAAAAAAGACTGAAAAATGTATAATACAAATACTGAGCCACAGGTAACTGCCAAAATAAAGGAAACACCAACATAAAGTGTCTTAATAGGGGGGGGGGGCACCACGAGTCAGAACAGCTTCAATGTACCTTGGCATAGATTCTACAAGTGTCTGGAACTCTGTTGGAGAGAGACGACACCATTCTTCCACAAGAAATGTCATAATGTGGTGTTTTGTTGATGGTGATGGAAAACGCTGTCTCGGGTGCCGCCCCAGAATCTCCCATAAGTGTTAAACTGGGTTAAGATCTGGTGACTAAGACGGCAATGGAAAATGGTTTACATCGTTTTCATACTCATCAAACCATTCAGTGACCCCTCGTGCTCTTTGGTTGGAGGTTTACATCATTTTCATACTCATCAAACCATTCAGTGACCCCTCGTGCCCTTTGGTTGGAGGTTTGTGTTCCTATCTGGGCACAGCCATGGTAGCCAAACTAATGGCCTGCCCAACATTTTTATACATGGATCTAAGCATCATGGGATGTTAATTGCTTAATTAACTCAGGAACCACACCTGTGTGGATGCTTCAAGTCAATGTTCCAGCAAGACAATAATCCCCAATTGACCCCAAAATCAACTTTTTGCAATCGCCATTGCAGTGTCCGGACTTGAACTTGAAAACCTGTAGTGTGGATTGAAGAGGGCCGTCCATTAAGAGCAGACAAATGATATCAAGGATTTGGAAAGATTCTGTATGGAGGAAGGCTCTAATTCCCTTCCAACGTGTTCTGCAATCTCATAAAACATTTTGGGAAAATGCTCATTTCTGGACAATTTTTTTTGCATGTTAAAATGTGGTCACAGTTTAGAATAGGGATTTTCAGGTACCAAGCCCTTACTAGTGCCACATTGAGATAGCTTACCAATAATGCATTTATTGTGTAGCTTGCTCTTTAGTAACAACTAATACGTCTTTATTATGGCTAACAATGTGGTTATTAAGGATTGGCCAGTTAATACATGACCTGTAATTTTTGAATAAAATACTTAATTCATTCATACTTAATTCAAACCTAATATACATCTATAGGTAATAAGATATAAGAAAGACCTTATTAACTACTTGTACAAACAATTAGGGGCTAATGTGTACCCTAAAATAAAGTGTTACAAAACTATCATATGACTACATTAGTACAATTATTTTATTGATGTGGAAAACAGCCTGCTCGTTCATTGAGCACACCAAAGATGGTATTTAATGATACACATTATAAAAGAAAGATGGCATTAATGATACACATTATAAAAGAAAGATGGCACTTCTAATAGTCTATTTGCCACCATAGCCTAAATTTGCAGGATAACCATTCTTTCATTTTGATTTTGACAAAAAGGAAAATGTGGCACTGTCTCGCCCATGCATTGCTGTTTAAGCATTGTCTCAATGGTGTTTGACTCACTGGGCTATCCACGTGTGACATGCACGTGCAGTTACAAGCCTGGATTGAATTAGCAGCAGGTGTTGGATCAATGTCCAACACCACCTTGGATGAAACATACATTGGAATGTGAAGCTAATGGAAGCTTCCTAGCGTTAGAAAATCCTGAATAGATGTAACTGTGCCTGTCTTTCAAAGACCCTAAAATGGTTGAAATGTAAGATGCTTGTGAACACAAAGGATTCTTCATGTCATTTTTACAAATTGCCACTCCTTCCCAGTGAGCGTTACTTACAGTATATACAGTACATATCCTGTAAACAGGCAAATATCATGTATAGTCCTCCCCATTTTAAAAATGTACTTTGACTGTGTGTAGCTGTACCTACAGTACATAGTATAACATAAGAATAACGTCATTTTATAATTCACATGAATATTCAATGTTTACTTGATCCATTTTCTTGTAGATACTCTGGAATATTACTTATGGAAAGTATTGCTGATACTCTGGAATATTGATTATGGAAAGTATTGCTGATACTCTGGAATATTGATTATGGAAAGTATTGCTGATACTCTGGAATATTGATTATGGAAAGTGTTGCTATCATTTCAAATACAACTTTTAGCAACTTCCAAATTAACTGCAAAATGATGGCATATGGGCAGGTTATCAAAGGGGCAGGACTGTCAAAAAATGCAATTTTCTATTTGAAGAAAAAACATATTTTCACAATATGAGGTTATAATACTCTGAAATTGTGAAATTTATGATAACGCACTTTTTGTATAAGAGCTCATCTTTTATTTATATATGTAAATATATATGTATCCTCCTGATTTGAGGCGGTTAGCAGGGTAGTCTTTAGAGTCTAGATGATCATATCCGCAAATCAGGGCTATGTAAATATATATGTATCCTCCTGATTTGAGGCGGTTAGCAGGGTAGTCTTTAGAGTCTAGATGATCATATCCGCAAATCAGGGCTATGTAAATATATATGTATCCTCCTGATTTGAGGCGGTTAGCAGGGTAGTCTTTAGAGTCTAGATGATCATATCCGCAAATCAGGGCTATGTAAATATATATGTATCCTCCTGATTTGAGGCGGTTAGCAGGGTAGTCTTTAGAGTCTAGATGATCATATCCGCAAATCAGGGCTATGTAAATATATATGTATCCTCCTGATTTGAGGCGGTTAGCAGGGTAGTCTTTAGAGTCTAGATGATCATATCCGCAAATCAGGGCTATGTAAATATATATGTATCCTCCTGATTTGAGGCGGTTAGCAGGGTAGTCTTTAGAGTCTAGATGATCATATCCGCAAATCAGGGCTATGTAAATATATATGTATCCTCCTGATTTGAGGCGGTTAGCAGGGTAGTCTTTAGAGTCTAGATGATCATATCCGCAAATCAGGGCTATGTAAATATATATGTATCCTCCTGATTTGAGGCGGTTAGCAGGGTAGTCTTTAGAGTCTAGATGATCATATCCACAAATCAGGGCTATGTAAATATATATGTATCCTCCTGATTTGAGGCGGTTAGCAGGGTAGTCTTTAGAGTCTAGATGATCATATCCGCAAATCAGGGCTATGTAAATATATATGTATCCTCCTGATTTGAGGAGGTTAGCAGGGTAGTCTTTAGAGTCTAGATGATCATATCCGCAAATCAGGGCTATGTAAATATATATGTATCCTCCTGATTTGAGGAGGTTAGCAGGGTAGTCTTTAGAGTCTAGATGATCATATCCGCAAATCAGGGCTATGTAAATATATTTACATTTGTATCAACATGCATGCAGTCTTTAAGTCTGCATGTCTAATAAATCCCCCAGCGTTTATTTCATAATAAACGCTGGGGGATTTATTAGACATGCAGACTTAAAGACTGCATGTCATGTGTGCATTAAATTGCTAGTGCTGTACGTGCGTTTTCATAAAGTGGTAGCAAGCCCACTGACTGAGAAGTTGAAAGATTTAATGTTGGTACCTACAGTACTGGCATTGAGGTAGCACTTCAAATGGAATAATGGTCTGGTTGCTTAAGATAGAAACCAAAATAGGGAGGTTGGTCAGGGATAATGGGTGGGGGCGTATAATGCTACCGTCTAGCAATCCAAGGGTTGCATGTTTGAATCGCGTCAGGGACAATTGTAGCATTTTAGCTAACCCTTCCCCTAACCTTTTTCCTAACCGTAACCTAATTATCCTAACCTGCTACATGCATTATCCTAACCTGCTGCATAAGTTCTCCTAACCTGCTGCGTTAGCTACAAATGCTAACAATGCAACAAGCAGCCTGGTCTCAAGCTATTACACTATATGTTTTCCAAGACGTGTGTTATGTTACGTTATCCAATTCATATGATATTGGACAACCGCTATTTCATTCGTAACGTAACATACCATACTAAATGGAGGAACGCGAATCGACATCCCACAATCATACGAATAGCCCTGAGACCAGGTTGAAAGTTGAAGGATGGGGGCTAGAGAAATGTAACTCTCAAATTGATATATAGAGCTATGGATGCAAGACCGTGATGTCCATGATGTCCATGAGGGATTGTGAGTTATATGGAAATAATGCACGACACGGGTGTGTGATTCAGAACATGCAAAGGAATTATGCAAACTGTATCAGCCATACGTCCATGTGTTGAAGAAAGGGTCATCAGTTAAAGGCATTCCCTCAACGGTGTAGAGGCACACGGCTTTTGAAAATCCCAATGGCTTCTTGGTGACAAATACTTAGCATCAGATCTTCAACTGGGTTTTGAGCAGGATCCATTTCTGCAAAATTTGGCAAATTTGGCAAATTCTGCAAAATTGTACAAAAAGTCAAACATGAGGCATGCCACTAAGAGGGGTTTAATGATTGATTAGTGATATAATGATTTTGATATGAGTTTTAGAATCCCTTTGAATAAAATGCTCTCCTCTTTCCTATAAGACCTACTACTATGTCTCACCTCTGATGTCTTTTGGCTCTGGGCAGTGGGGGTATGTGTACCGCAGATGGAAAGACTCCATTGATTTCTGGACAGGCATCGATTGCTTTCGCACTCTTTGGATGAAATCTTTCATTTTTTCAAAGTGATTATTTTCTACATGACTGAAACCTGTTCAGAAAAACAACAAATTGGGAATAAGGTTATGAAACCTAACCAAAATGGCATCAAACAAAACAATTATTGTAAACCATGCAGCTTGCAATTAATGGGGCGGCAGGTAGCCTTGTGGTTAGAGCGTTGGACTAGTAACCAAAAGGTTGCAAGATCGAATCCCCGAGCCTACAAGGTGAAAGTCTGTCGTTCTACCCCTGGACAAGGCAGTTAGGCCGTCATTGAAAATAAGAATTTGTTCTTAACTGAGGTTAAAAAATAAGAAAAAACCCATTGTACGCTGATGTGCACCCCACAGTGGCAATTAAGTTGTACAAATGAATGGGTTCCAATAATGAAAACATTTTTTTTTTTACAAAATCTAAAAAATTCCAAAATCTAGTGGAAAGCCTTCCCAGAAGAGTGGAGGCTGCTATAGCAGCAAAGGGGGGACCAACTCCATATTAATGCCCATGATTCTGTGACAATGATAAATGTAAATCTCCAGTGGGCTGTGAGCAGGACGATTGTCCGTTGAGTGAGGGGAGAAAAATAAAAAGTTCCTTAGAGGGAGCAGCGGGGGGGGGGGGGGGGGGGGGGGGGGGAAGCCCAATCGGGGGGGGGGAGCAGCAGGGTGGGGGAGGGTAGGCGGTAGCTGACAACTGGTGGCTATTCAGCAGTTTTAGCCATGATGCTCATGTACTGCTGAGTGATGGAAACTGAGAGAACACGCCGTGGCTCGGTGGCTGAGGTCCCTGATGAGCTTCTTGGCTTTCCTGCAACATCAGCTGTTGTAGGTGTCGTGGAGGGCAGGCAGTGTGCACCCAGTGGTACATTCGTCTGGGCTTTGTGGTCAACGATGGTGGAGTTGCTGTATCAGGCTATGATGCTGCTCGATAGGATGCTCTCGATGATACTCCTGTAGAACACTGTGAGGGCACTTTTCAGCCTCCTGAGGTTAAAGAGTCGCTGTCTTCTTGAAGTCCACAATTAGCTCCTTTGTTTTGCTGACATTGAGGGAGAGGTTGTTTACCTGGCACCACACCGTCAGAGTGCCTACTTCCTCCCTGTAGGCCATCTTGTCATTGTTGGTGATCAGGCCTACTACTGTCGTGTTGGAACTGTGTGAGGCCACGCAGTCCTGGGTATACAGGGAGGACAGTAGAGGACTTAGGACAAACCCTTGTGGGGCCCCCATGTTGAGGATCAATGTGGACGAGGTAATGTTGCCTACCTTCATCACCTGGGAACGGCCTGTCTGGAAGACCAGGACCCAGTTGTATAGGGAGAAGTTCAGTTCCAGGGCTGTTTGCTTTGTGGTGAGCATAGAGAGCACTATGGTATTGAAGGCAGAGGTCGATGAACAGCATCCTCACATATGCGTCCTTTTTGTACAAATGGGTGAGGACACTGTGCAGTGCCATGACGATTGTGTTGTCCATGGATCTGTCGAGGCTGTAGGCAAATTGGAGAGGTCGGAGGTAATGTGTCGGAGAGGGAGGAGGTGATGTAGTCTTTAACTAGCCTCTCAAAGCACAGGTAGTCCATTTCAGTTACTTGCCCTTTCTTGGGCACGGGATTAAAGTGGACATCTTGAAGCAGGTGGGTATAACGGCCTGAGCTAGAGCGAGATTGAAAATATCCGAAAACACAACAGCTAGCTGGTCTGCACATGCTCTGAGGGCGTGGCTAGTGATGTCGTCTGGGCTGGCAGCCTTGTGAGGTTCAAGACGTTTAAATGACTTACATACATCCTCCGTGGCGACCGTGGTGGGAAATTGTTTGATGAATGGTTGTCTGTGTTTGAGTACTGTTGTATTGTATTTATGACATACTGTGAACACTGTGTGATCAATATATTGGGTAGCATATTAAGAGTGTCTGTAAATGATTTGCATAACTATCTATCAGGGAGTCTGTTGTCCAAACACTCAAGGTCACTTGACTTGATGCTGAATGTTGTGGATTGTTCTCATATCTGTTGATAGTGATTGATGTATTATTTTTACAACTCTAGCAGCTGATGTTTATAACTCTGTAGCAGCTGATGAGGTCGATGCTGTGTGATTTGGATATAAGGGCCAGTTACGTTATATGGCCAGTTAGACATTTTCTCTGCTTCTGTGCCAAATGGTGTCTACCTGTTGCAACTTGTAATAAAGCAGATTGTTTTTTCATTGTTTTATTGACTTTACCTACAATGGCTCTCTTTTCTGTCACCTGAAAATGTCTATGACACTTATTTGAGTCATTATTTGTAATTAAAGTAAAATATCCATTGATCCCATATTCATCTTGTATTTTTTGATGCACCCTTTACTACTAGTCTTTGGTATATCATATATTAATAATGTATTATTTTATTGATTTGGTCTTTGGATCTGTTGCAGCGATGCACACGTAATGAAACCAAAACGGCAATATTCTTGTATGTTCCTCGTAAGAAGAAGAAGAAGTATCCAAGATGGCGTAGCAGTCAGACGTCTTTGTCCTGTCGTGTCCCTTGTATATATCATTTTTTACATATTTGTCTTCGCATATCTTTTAAAATATTTTGCTAAACCTCAACATCTAAATACTCTCCTGCAACCCGCCTCACCCAATGAGGCGTGGATCTGCTTTTTTTTCCTAAAGTATCTATATTTACTTCGGATCTGGAATCCCTCAACTGAAGCTAGCCAGCTAACTACCAGCT
This sequence comes from Oncorhynchus kisutch, assembly GCF_002021735.2. NCBI lineage: Eukaryota > Metazoa > Chordata > Actinopteri > Salmoniformes > Salmonidae > Oncorhynchus > Oncorhynchus kisutch. The sequence continues at coordinate 41,376,605 of NC_034193.2, forward strand.
ATCAGTCGGCAAACCATTGCCAGCGGTCATCAGCTAACCTTCAGCTCGAATAGCTCTCGCCAGTTCGAACAACGTGACTCTAACCAGAGCATAACGGACCTATTATTTTTATCCCCGGATTCCCACCGCAAACTGAACATTTTCATCTGGATCTTCACAACTAGCTAACCGCAACCCCGGATGACTACTCCAGGCTAGGGTTTCCATCCACTTAGCTTGAAGCTAGCCTGGCCAGAGCTCCTGTGCTACCACCGAAGCATGCTCCTGGTCTACAATATCCGGACGCCTTCTACAGCCTGTACGGGGCATGGAACCCTGCAGATCCCCTACGACTGGAATACCAACATAATCTGCCCGAGAACTCCAACAGGCCCCTCAGGCGCGACACCCGCTGAAGGCCCATTATGCTAACCAGCTAGGCCTGCTAGCTACCTAAGAGCTACTTGGAACCCTACTAATTCCACGACCGGTCTATCGACGTCACCGTATGCAGAGGCAAAAACAGACTTAACCCCATCACGACGTCCCCCAAAGGCTAACTTTCTAGCCCCTGCTATCTGCTTGATTGCTAACACGGCCTGCTAACTGCTAGCCTGCCCCGGTCTACTAACTGCTAGCTTGTTTAGCCCCAGTCTGCTAACTGCTAGCTTGTTTAACCCCGGCCTGCTAACTGTTAGTTTGTTAGCACAAGCCTGCTAACTGTCTGAATCGCCGTGTCCCCAGCCAGCCCAACCACTCACTGGACCCATATTTATTTAGTTTACAATGGAGCCCCTAGTTCCACTCCTCACACCTCTGATACCTCCTTTGTCCCACCTCCCACACATGCGGTGACCTCACCCATTATAACCAGCATGTCCAGAGATATAACCTCTCTTATCATCACCCAGTGCCTGGGCTTACCTCCACTGTACCCCTGTCTGCACATTATGCCCTGAATATATTCTACCACGCCCATAAATCTGCTCCTTTTATTCCTTGTCCCCAACGCTCTAGGCGACTAGTTTTGATAGCCTTTAGCCGCACCCTCATCCTACTCCTCCTCTGTTCCTCGGGTGATGTGGAGGTAAACCCAGGCCCTGCATGTCCCCAGGCACCCTCATTTGTTGACATCTGTGGTCGAAAAAGCCTTGGTTTCATGCATGTCAACATCAGAAGCCTCCTCCCTAAGTTTGTTTTACTCACTGCTTTAGCATACTCTGCCAACCCTGATGTCCTCGCTGTGTCTGAATCCTGGCTTAGGAAGGCGACCAAAAAATTGAGATTTCCATACCCAACTATAACACTTTCCATCAAGATAGAACTGCCAAAGGGGGAGGAGTTGCAATCTACTGCAGAGATAGCCTGCAAAGTTCTGTCATACTTTCCAGGTCTATGCCCAAACAGTTTGAACTTCTAATTTCTCCAGAAATAAGTCACTCGCTGTTGCCGCCTGCTACCGACCCCCCTCAGCTCCCAGCTGTGCCCTGGACACCATCTGTGAATTGATCGCCCCCCATCTAGCTTCAGAGTTTGTTCTGTTAGGTGACCTAAACTGGGATATGCTTAACACCCCGGCAGTCCTACAATCTAAGCTAGATGCCCTCAATCTCACACAAATCATCAAGGACCTAAATCCGTAAACATGGGTACCCTAATTGACATTATCCTGACCAACTTGCCCTCCAAATACACCTCTGCTGTCTTCAATCAGGATCTCAGCGATCAGTGCCTCATTGCCTGTATCCGCTACGGGTCCGCGGTCAAACGACCACCCCTCATCACTGTCTAGCGCTCCCTAAAACACTTCTGCGAGCAGGCCTTTCTAATCGACCTGGCCCGGGTATCCTGGAAAGATATTGACCTCATCCCGTCAGTTGAGGATGCCTGGTCATTCTTTAAAAGTAACTTCCTCACAATCTTAGACAAGCATGCTCCGTTCAAAAAATGCAGAACTAAGAACAGATATAGCCCTTGGTTCACTCCAGACCTGACTGCCCGCGACGAGCACAAAAACATCCTGTAGCGGACTGCAATAGCATCGAATAGTCCCCGCGATATGTAACTGTTCAGGGAAGTCAGGAACCAATACACACAGTCAGTCAGGAAAGCAACAGCCAGCTTTTTCAAGCAGAAATTTGCATCCTGTAGCTCTAACTCCAAAAAGTTCTGGGACACTGTAAAGTCCATGGAGAACAAGAACACCTCCTCCCAGCTGCCCACTGCACTGAGGCTAGGTAACACGGTCACCACCGATAAATCCATGGAGAACAAGAGCACCTCCTCCCAGCTGCCCACTGCACTGAGGCTAGGTAACACGGTCACCACCGATAAATCCGTGATAATCGAAAACTTCAACAAGCATTTCTCAACGGCTGGCAATGCCTTCCTCCTGGCTACTCCAACCTCGGCCAACAGCTCCGCCCCCCCGCAGCTACTCGCCCACGCCTCCCCAGCTTCTCCTTTACCCAAATCCAGATAGCAGATGTTCTGAAAGAGCTGCAAAACCTGGACCCATACAAATCAGCTGGGCTTGACAATCTGGACCCTCTATTTCTGAAACTGTCCGCCGCCATTGTCGCAACCCCTATTACCAGCCTGTTCAACCTCTCCTTCGTCTCATCTGAGATCCCCAAGGATTGGAAAGCTGCCGCGTTCATCCCCCTCTTCAAAGGGGGAGACACCCTGGACCAAAACTGTTACAGACCTATATCCATCCTGCCCTGCCTATCTAAGGTCTTCGAAAGCCAAGTCAACAAACAGATCACTTACCATCTCGAATCCCACCGTACCTTCTCCGCTGTGCAATCCAGTTTCCGAGCCGGTCACGGGTGCACCTCAGCCACGCTCAAGGTACTAAACGATATCATAACCGCCATCGATAAAAGACAGTACTGTGCAGCCGTCTTCATCGACCTGGCCAAGGCTTTCGACTCTGTCAATCACCATATACTTATCGGCAGACTCAGTAGCCTCGGTTTTTCTGATGACTGCCTTGCCTGGTTCACCAACTACTTTACAGACAGAGTTCAGTGTGTCAAATCGGTGGGCATGTTGTCCGGTCCTCTGGCAGTCTCTATGGGGGTACCACAGGGTTCAATTCTCTTGGCCGACTCTTTTCTCTGTATATATCAATGATGTTGCTCTTGCTGCGGGCGATTCCCTGATCCACCTCTACGCAGACGACACCATTCTGTATACTTCTGGCCCTTCCTTGGACACTGTGCTATCTAACCTCCAAACGAGCTTCAATGCCATACAACACTCCTTCCGTGGCCTCCAACTGCTCTTAAACGCTAGTAAAACCAAATGCATGCTTTTCCACTGTTCGCACGCCCGACTAACATCACCACCCTGGATGGTTCCGACCTAGAATATGTGGACATCTATAAATACCTAGGTGTCTGGCTAGACTGCAAACTCTCCTTCCAGACTCATATCAAACATCTCCAATCCAAAATCTCCAAATCTAGAGTCAGCTTTCTATTTCGCAACAAAGCCCCCTTCACTCACGCCGCAAAACTTACCCTAGTAAAACTGACTATCCTACCGATCCTCGACTTCGGCGATGTCATCTACAAAATAGCTTCCAATACTCTTCTCAGCAAACTGGATTCAGTTTATCACAGTGTCATCCGTTTTGTTACTAAAGCACCTTATACCACCCACCACTGCGACCTGTATGCTCTAGTCGGCTGGCCCTCCCTACATGTTCATCGCCAGACCCACTGGCTCCAGGTCATCTACAAGTCTATGCTAGGAAAAGCTCCGCCTTATCTCAGTTCACTGGTCACGATGGCAACACCCACCTGTAGCACGCGCTCCAGCAGGTGTATCTCACTGATCATCCCTAAAGCCAAAACCTAATTCTTCACCTTTTACGCCATCAATTAAATCTCTCTCATCTTGGACACCCAAAGTCAGGAATTTATTGTGGTAGGTCTCCAGTCTGTGCTGTGCGAGAATATTGAATATCTTATCCATCTAGAACAATATAAAGGTAAAACATGAATTAATTTATTATAGAGGCAGTGGCACTGGACTTTAATATCTGACAAATTTGAGAATAAACCTGTAAAATAAGAAATGTTGGCAATTGAACCTTTGTTCTTTTTTGGTTTTACCTCCCTTCAAAAAAACAAAGTTAAGGGAATCGAATGTATCATTTAAATATTTCAGCTGTAGCCTGTGTCTGGAATTCTGGAATTAAGTTCAAACATTTATTCTCGTTCTACAACTTATTCTCGCTCTACAACTTAACTTCTCTTTGGTTATTACAAATAATGAACAGTTACACAATAACGTATTTTCCTCGTTGGATGTTGCCCATACGTCCGCTCTAATCTTAAGTTCCTGTTTCTGTTTTTCGTATTTCTCACTTCGTGTCTAAAAAAAAGAACACGGTACCTTGGTGGACGGATGTCGGGTCCACTGGCAGTGCTGAGTAGCTCTGACTTTTCAGATTCTCTTTACGCCTTTCTCATCTGTTGCACATTTCTTTTGAAAGGGTGCGGCTGGAAGGAAATGAAACCGATGCACCTGTGACATATTGCTAGAAACCTAAGGGATGAAAAGTGGGGCAAAACGGAAAGGGGACCTTCATTTGTACCTGTACCTGAATCTGTCCAATAAGGCAAACTTGATCTCATTTTCAGTTGTAAACAATTTTGCTATGGTGTGCACTAATGACTTTCATTCTTTCTACTCCTCAGTCAATGGGCTTACTACTCCTTTAAGAAAACACATTCACATTCATGAATATTCATGTCAATTGTAAAATGACTTTGTAATATGTCGTTACAGTACATGCAGTTGCAAAGTACATTTGAGATTTTTGTGGCGGCAGGTAGCCTAGTGGTTAGAGCGTTGGGCCAGTAACCGAAAGGTTGCTGAATCGCATCCCTGAGCTGACAAAGTTTTTTTTTCAAACTGTTGTTCTGCACCTGAACAACCCAATGTTCTCCAGTAGACTGTCATTGTAAATAAGAATTTGTTTTTAACTGACTTGCCTAGTTAAACAAAGGTTAAATTACCAAGATAGAAACAAATACCAAGATAGATACAAAGAAAGATACAATTACATGGTGAGGGCTACACGTTATATCTGCCTGTTAGAGGATATGTACTGTACTGTATAGAATTTACAGCACGTTCACTGGAAAGGAGTGATCGTTGTAATTTACTACAACATCATTTGAGGGGAAATGCCATGGAAGATCCCTTGTATTTTCAACCATCTTAGGGTCTTTAAAAGAAAGGCACATTGAAAATGGAAGTGTGCTTGAAACAAAAAGATTCTTGGTGAATAGGGCAGAGTCAACAAGGACCACGACTGGTCACAAGCCATAGAAACACGCTAGACCAAACTACAAAAATATATACTTTATTACACGGTTATTACAAGTTCTAAACAAACAAGGGCATTAGCATGCAAGAACATGGTCGCACATCTTTGCCTCTTGCACCAGTTCAATAGATACTACAATAAGTATCTTACTTAAAGGAGTTAAGATGCAGATGAAATACGCACCAAAATATGTATGATATCACAGCACTCAGATTGTTCGTTTTATACACAGCAAACCGTAAGGAGTCACAAAAAGCTGGGTTAATTACGATAAGAACGCTACAAGTGAGGCTACACATTGACTGAGGATCCAAAAGCAATATAGAACTTCAGCCTTCCCCTTTAACCGCAGCTTAAAATACAAAACAGTTCAACAAAAGGGTTGCACTTCACCTCGCCGGGCTCCAAGATGCCACTCCTAGAAACAAACAATACTTTACTTTAATATAGATTACCGATGGTCATCAACAATACACACAACAACAATAATAACTTATGGTAATGGCATGGTTGGAGTCCAGCAGTTACTTCTCCTCTCCCTGATCTGGTTTGCACCGGTACAAACTCTTAAGAGTAACAGGGAATATCCACCCGGTTACAAGTTTTATGCCATAATTGACACCCAAGGAGAACGTGGAACAAACCAAATGCCACAGTGAGAGTTGTGTTGGTGAAAAAGTGGAGGAACAAGAGTTTTCTGTATTTTAAAATACAATATATTTTTTTTAGGTAATGGGATTTTGTCGTTTATTTTAATCATTTGTTTGGGATGTGTTTTTACAACCAGATCTATTTCTAGGTATCGTTGCCCATCTCCGGCACTTTGTCAAACAGTTGATACAAACTCAGAAAATGTTGCTGTGTTGAATGTACTATATGATGGTGTTCATTTCAGGTTCCAAACAACATGGCTGCTTTGAACTTGCATGAGGCCATGACTTTATACTGTATGTTCAGGCAATGTTTAGTCTTGATCCCTTGTCCTATAAAGCTTGTTCACCTTACCTCACGTCATACTGATCCGTATCACTTAATTTAATTAAGTCCGTTGATAGTTATTCATATTTGGCCTAAAGTTTGTCAGACCATGAAACAAATATAAAGGAAGTATTTTTCTTTCTGTCTTTGTCCCTCTGTCAGGTATATTGGCTGCAATGGACTCCGGTCTACTTTCACATGACCCAGCAATAGAAAGAAACTTTGGTCTGAATCTGTATCCCACCACAGTGCTTTGGAGAGGGGGCTAGATTTCACCCAGAGGCCCCTGGCGTGGAGATAAGCTGTTGACTACGCTGGTGCAGTACCGGGAACCACTTACACTGTCATCACCAAACCACAATTTACAGTTATAGCTCAAGGTAAACACACAGGCACAGAAAAACACACCCACAAACACACGTCCGCGCAAAACCATACCCACACAAACGTACACACACACAAACACAAGTAAATATGCATGAGGACACAAAGCAAACGCAAGCCACTCCCGCGATAAAAACACACGTAAGCATACTGCACAAACATGGCTAATTATATGCTGAATACCTAAGCTGTCTATGTCTACTTGTCACTGTCTAGCTTGTTATGGCACCAGTATTTATAACAGGTGGGAGGAGTAAACCATACAAAAAGTCTATGCCCAGCTTTACATGTATTTCTGAGGGTGACACATCCTTGCTACTCTCTCTGTGTGGCCAGTCTGCCTGTCTGTTTGTTTGTCTGTCTGTCTGACTGCCTGCCTACCTGTCTGTCCTTCAAACACCTTGCAGGGGGTTAATGCCAGTCCCCCGCTCCTCTTGGTTAACTCATCATTTCAATAGCTATTCGTTGAGTTTCATTACAACATTAGGCTGCTTAGAAAGCCATAAAAGACCATGGCCGCTCCCCTAGCCCCAGCTCAGATGGCCATTTTAATTGGTATTGACGCGTCAGGTTTTAAGGGGAGCTTTTCCACCACACTTAAAAGCCCATGTTCTACTGATTACCTAATTAAAACCCTGAGCGAGCGCTATCGATCGCAGCCAGAGAGAGAAAGACGGAGGGTGAGAGAGGAATGGACAGTGAGGGAGAGAGAGAGAGAGAGAGAGAGAGGTGGGGTGAGTAAGAGGCATCTGTCCCTCAGCTTGAGTTGGCCTACACACACACATACACTCCGCCAAGCCTAGAAGTGTGAACAAGCCCTCTCTCTCTCGTCACCAGGCCAGATGAATACATCCCTCCAACTCCAACACGTTATCCCTCTCCCATGTTTGACAGAATTCTGGCTTTGTTTGTGATTAGCGGCCGTGAGGCCAAGGAGCCGAGGCACTTGTCAGGGAGAACCGTTGTGACCTCCACTTCGATCTCCTCCTCTACCTCTTCCAGTAATGGCTAGGTATATATAGCATCTGTCCCAAATGGCGCCCTATTCCCTATGCAGTGCACTACTTTTGACCAGGGTCTGTGCATGAGTAGTGCACTATATAGACAATAGGATGCCATTTGGGATGCAGGGTAGGTATATATAGGCAAGACCCATTAGGGCCAGAGACGCTGGATCGGGTGATGGATGTTGATTATAGCCTTGGAGCTGGCTGGAGGCAGACAGGTAGCTATAGAGGTGTCAGATGTTGACGTTTACAGCACCAAGATTCTTTCGTTTTTTATATCACCACCACTTTTCTGTAATGACACATTATGATATCAGTGGGCCACACTGTCAGTCAGGGTTTGGTGTAAATGTCTAAAGGTATATGGACATATCATTTTCCATATGGTACATTTGCAAAAAGTAAAATGCACATTTTAATAAAGGTAATGTGCAGTGTTTAGATTAATTTAAACATAGCATTTATTCAAGCAGCTATTGGACCAGGGGTGTCAAACATCCCATTCAATGGGGCCCGCGGGGGGGTTGAGTAAAATATATATATACAGTGCATTCAGAAATGATTCCGACACCTTAACTTTTTCCACATTTTGTTTTACGTTACAGCCTTATTCTAAAATTGATTCAATGTTTGTTTCTCTCATCAATCTGCACACAATACCCCATAAAGACAAAGCTAAAACAAGTTTTAGAAATGTTGTATTAAAATTAAAAACAGAAATACCTTATTTGCATAAGTATTCAGACCCTTTACGAGACTTGAAATTGAGCTCAGGTGCATCCGGTTAAGGGGTATGAATGATTTCCGAATGCACTGTATACTGTATACAGTGCCTTGCAAAATTATTCAGGCCCCTTCACATTTTATTGTGTTACAAAGTGGGATTAAAATGTATTTTTTTTTGTCAGCAATCTACTCAAAATACTCTGGAATGTAAAATTGGAAGAAACATTCAGACATTTTAAAGATTAATAAACATTTGATAACTAAAATATTGTTGTTGTGTTCAGCCCCTTTGTTTAGGCAAGCCTAATTTAATTCAGGAATCAGATTTGGCTTAACACATCACATAATAAATTACATGGACTAACTCTGGGTGAAATAATAGGGATTGACATGATTTTTGAATGACTAACCCTTCCTCTGTCCCCATTTAAGGTCCCTCAGTCAAGTATTGAATATCAAGCACAGATTAAACTACAAAGACCTTTTCGATTGCCTTATAAAGAAGGGCAGGGATTGGTAGACGGGTAACAATAACACATCAGACATTTAATATCTCTTTAAGCATGGTCAAGTTAATAATTATGCTGTGGATGGTGTATTAAACCACCAAGACACAGCATAGATGCAGCTGTCCTTTTAAACTGACCTGCTGGATAGGAAGGAAACTGCTCAGGGATGTTACCATGATGCCATTGGTGATTTTAAAACAGTTACAGAGTTCAATGGCTGTGATGGGAGAAAACAGAGGATGAATCAACAACATTGTAGTGACTCCACAATAATGACCTGAATGAAAGTGAAAAGAAAAATAGAAATATACAGAATAGAAATATTTCAAAAACTTGCATCTTCTATTTAACAAGGCACTAATACTGGGGGGAAAGACAAGACAAAGAAATACACTTTTTGGCCTAAATGCAAAGCTTTATGTTTGGGTTCAAATCCAACACAACCCATCACTGAGTAATTGCTTCCTTATTTTCTAGCATGGTGGGAGCTGCATCTACTTGACATCGGAAAATGATGAGGAGTTTTTTTAGGATAAAGAGAAACGGGATGAAGCTCAGCTCAGGCAAAATCCTAGAGGAAAACCTGCTTCAGTCTTGCTTTACACCAGACACTGGAGAGGAATTCCCCTTTCAGCAAGACAATCATCTACAACACAAGACCAAATCTACCATAGAGTTGCTTACCAAGAAGACCGTGAATGTTCCTGAGTGGCCAATTCACAGTTTTGACTTAAATCTGTTTGAAAATCTATTGCAAAACTTGAAAATTGCTGTCTAGCCACGATCCCCCGACATCTTGACAGAGCTTGAAGAAATTAAATCAATATTTCTCCCACTTGGTAACACAATAAAATGTTAAGAAATCCAAGGGGTATGAATACTTTTGCAAGCCACTGTATATATATATTTTAGAAATATTTTTTTCTGGAGAAAAGATCTCATTTGACATTGAAATGACTGAAACCCAATCAAAACGGTGTAAAAATGATAATGGACCTACATTTATAGTCTCTTCACTCTGCCCAGCTTGCTAACAGTCATCGAAACAAATGCTAAAAAGTCAGGGAGCATCGGAAATTCCAACAGCAATGGATATGGGAATCTTTTTTGCTCATTTTAACAGCGAGGAAATATAAACACATTTTCAGTACGAACCTCCGGCCCTCGGTGAAGACCGAGGTGTATGCCACGTTGTTCTTAGCCTTTGTCAAACACCTGTCTTGTGTTTCACCCTTTGTGTAATTGGGAATTTTTGGTAACAGTTTGGTAACATGTTTAGTAACTATATACATTAGGTCAGTAAATCGACACTCCTCTGTCTGTCAGAGAGTAACGACAGATATACATCTGACAATTTACAATCTGTTTTTGAGAGAGCATCTCTCCTTGAACTCCTTGAACTCAACACAATAGGCCTTGATAAGTGATGCCATGTGGTCATTCAGTAGTAGTAGTAGTAGTAGAAAATGCTGCTTACTCCAGTGTGTAATGGCAAGGGGGCTACGATGAGGTAAATAGACCGTGCATATTTCAATGACACGATTACATAAAAGTACACACACAGACACAAACTAACTGAGTTCCATAACCACAGTCTTCCATAATGAGATTCATCTAACATTTTGATGGGGTGTGTGTGTGTGTGTGTGTGTGTGTGTGTGTGTGTGTGTGTGTGTGTGTGTGTGTGTGTGTGTGTGTGTGTGTGTGTGTGTGTGTGTGTGTGTGTGTGTGTGTGTTAGCCCTTTTCCCCTCACACCGGAAGGAAAAAGCAGAGGAGGCACTTTATACTCTCGACCAAAAATTAAACAATAAAGACTGAGCTGCCATGATGAATCTGAAGCATGCCGGGGAAACGTGATATCGCGGGGAACAGTATCCTACAGAACACCGGTTCAGTGAATCAGATTTTGTATTCAGTAGCTCTCTATGGGGATCTCAAGGGAATTGGGGATTAGCAAGAAAATGAAATGAATGCATTTCCGTTCACAGCCAGCTAGCTCCCCGCCTGCAGCAGGAGGCACATTGAGTGCCTATCAAATGGCACCCTATACCCTATATAATGCACTCAACAGGGAATCGGGTGCCATTTAGGACTCACACATTGTGTTCTCACATATGTCCTCACGGCAAATGAGACATTGGGTATAGGAAGGTCTGGTAGAATTGACAGCCTGACTAAAATAGATTGAGTACCCTTTCAGCAGATGTAGCGGAGGAAGCTGTACAACAGTGTGGTGGGGAACAGGAAGTAGCAGGACATAGCAGGACGGTCAATGTGAAACTGCTGCAGTTGGTGCTGCTCTACCTGAAGTGGACGGGGTATTCGCGATGGCACAGACGATGTCTGCTCCCGATAACTGAAATGTTCATGCATAAATGCAAAGCGTCTTGTTCCATCATTTACTGTTGTTGTCCTT
>NC_034193.2:41392951-41437951 GCF_002021735.2 Oncorhynchus kisutch
AAAAAGTACAAACTTTGTCTCCATGTGCAGTTGTAGTAGTCTGGATTTTTTTATGGCGGTTTTGGAGCGGTGGCTTCTTCCTTGCTGAGCGGCCTTTCGGGTTATGTCGATGTAGGACTGATTTTACTGTGGATATAGATACTTTTGTACCTGTTTCCTCCAGCATCTTCACACGGTCCTTTGCTGTTGTTCTGGGATCGATTGCACTTTTTGCACCAAAGTACATTCAATCTCTAGGAAACAGAACGCGTCTCCTTCCTGAGAGGTATGACAGCTGCGTGGTCACATGGTGTTTATACTTGCGTACTATTGTTTGTACAGATGAACGTGGTACCTTCAGGCATTTGGATATTGATCCCAAGGATGAACCAGACTTTTGGAGGTCTACCATTTTTTTTCTGAGGTCTTGAAGGTAGGCCTTGAAATACATCCACAGGTACACCTCCAATTGACTCAAATGTTGTCAATTAGCCCATCAGAAGCTTCTAAAGCCATGACATCATGTTCTGGAATTTTCCAAGCTGTTTAAAGGCACAGTCAACTTCGAGTATGTAAACTTCTGACCCACTGGAATTGTAATACAGTGAATTATAAGTGAAATAATCTGTCTGTAAACAATTGTTTTGAAAAATGACTTGTGTTATGCACAAAGTAGATGTCCTAACCGACTTGCCAAAACTATAGTTTGTTAACAAGACATTTGTGGAGTGGTTTGAAAAACGAGTTTTAATGACTCCAACCTAAGTGTATGTAAACTTCCCACTTCATCTGTAAGTACCGCCTGTGTGTTTCCGTGTGTACAAGCATTCCCTGGGTGAAGTGTTGCAGAGACACACATCCCTCTTGTTATTTCTCAGCATTAAAGCGATGGTGTTTGTGGGGGCCCGGCCCTGCCGCTCTGCTCCTGCGGTGAGATTGCATTGACCGCTGTGTTATTGCACTTTAATTATCAATTACGTTGGCCCATCTCTGGCAAGGAGAACCGGGGAGGTGATAATGAATACAGAGCAGCCATTAGAATGGAGACCGGGCTCTCCGCCTGGGCCTGGGGGTGGGTGGGGGACGAGATCAGGGAGAGGGTGGATGGGGTTGTTGGGGGGAAGGTGGAGAGGGGGTTGATTGGCTGGTGTGCTAATGAAATAGACCGCCGCAGCCGAGACAAAAGAAGCCCACCACATCTAGTTCTCTCATCTCTCTCTCTTTTTCTCTCTCTAAAACACACACCGAGCCACCATTACTGCCCACACAGACACACACACACATACACCAACAGGGTCTTCCGTAGGGGTCATCGTTGAAGCTGTCAGTGGGTTTGTTTGAAAGCATGATGCTCCACCCGCTGCAGCATAGCATGGCTTTAATGTGTAAATATTCCATCATGTCATATTGTATAATATTCTTCCTGGCAACCATTATGCAGTTGGTATGAGTCCCTATCTACCTCTATATATGTTGAGATCCATTGAAGCTGGAATTCAATCAAACCAGCCATTGAAATGTTTATCCAGTGTCTTTGTTTACAAGATGTTGTGTCTGAGGGAAGATGGCTTTGTTTTTTCCCATACCAAAAAGCCATTCTCTGACTTGATTTTACCATGGGGGAAAAATTGGTATGTGTACTATTGTAAATACCATCGTTTGGGTTCAGGTCTTATCTCAAGCGAGTGTGTATATACACACACACACACACACACACACACACACACACACACACACACACACACACACACACACACACACACACACACACACACCCTGATGCCCCTCTCTCCTCTTGCTCTTTCCTTGGGGGACCAGAGGTATAATGTTAATTACAGGAGCTGCTGCAGTCACTCAACCCTGTCACTCATAATCATAGTATCATGGACTGTCTAGAGAAATATGATTAATTTAGATTTTAGGGAAAGGACTTGTGATGGCTTTAAATTAGGTTGAGAATGTTTAAGCTGATTGTATACAATGAGCGTTCCTATATATATATGGTAGGCTATGTAGATGTTGGGCCAGTATACACCACACACTATTGATGAAGTGTTGCAAGACACACAAAATTTCTATTAAAAAAAATGTATCTACAAAACCATCATGGCAAATCAACATCAATGAGCTTGTCTGGTGTTTTAAATAAAACCTTCATGTGCCATTCAATTCTGCACACGTGCGCGCCCTAAAACAACAAGCGTTTCATAAATCTCCGCAGGCTAAATGTTTCCACTTCATTCTGTAGACGTTTACAGAGAGTTCTACCAATGATATTATGGAAACCGTGCTCACATGGATATCCCATGTTTAATTTAGAGGATGCAATAAGGCAGCAAACGTCATCTCTCATAACAGCGGTTGTAGCCTGGCAGTGTGCAGGAATAAAACGGAGTGATGGATTGTGCGACGGTCCTTTGTCTTTTCAGGGTTTACGGTTACACATGTTAATATCAACGGCTTTGCTGGTCTGTTTCACACGTCTTATTTCCGTTCATTGAAATGTTGAAACAATAATAGCCTACACCCTCCATCTCAGGAATTGGAAAGAAGATGGAAGGAAATTGATTTATAAGCAACCGTTTTTCTGCCTCGTTACACACCCACCCAAATGAATAAATTACACACGACCTAAAAAGGCAATACATGTCACATGATACCGTCAAAATGACTTATTCATGAATTTGTAGAGTCTACCCGTGTAAATAGCCTATTCATTCACATGTTTCTCTCAGCTCCGCCTTACGGAAAAATAGCCTATGCAACCCAATCATAAAATGTAGTTTAGCGTGAATGTGTTCTATTTCAACAGCCTCCATAGGCCTATTGGTGAATTAATATATATTTTACATCATAGCTAAGTCATGTCACGTTTATTGGGAAAGCCAAACAACAAACGTGTCTCTGATTCCTCTCCCGATTTATCACACCTGCCGCAACTGGCTGAGATGGCACGCTTTGTCATATGCTGTCAACCTGACGCATTGCTAACCCGGACTCAGTCTAGGTGATCTCGGGTTATTACCAATTACTATCCTGTCCACCAAATGACGGTCATACAATCTTACAGTACAGAATGTCCCACTTTAAACCAATAGACAAAATTGAGTCAAAATGTAGGGAGACTTTTTTTAAAGTCTCTGGAAAATCATTTGGAATTGGCTCAGTTTGGCTTGATGAAGACCCGAGTGGCGCAGCCGTCTAAGGTACTGCATCTCGGCGCTAGAGGCGTCACTACAGCCAACCTGGTTCGAATCCAGGCTAGATCACTACCGGCTGTGATTGGCCCAGCGTCATCCGCCCTTCATTGTAAAGAAGAATTTGTTCTTAACTGATTTTCCTAGTTAAATAAATGAAAGAATATAGGCATTATTCGGGATTTATTTAGCCTGGCCTTAATCACACATTTTCCAGAAATGTTTCACTTAATGTTTTGTTAAGGATTTATTCATTTAGCAGATGTAATTATGGCACGTGCCTGATTGCATATTTATTTGAATTGAACCTTCCTTTGAACTGAACTGGAAGCTATTTCATTTCAAGCAGTAGAGTCCCAAATAAATATTAGCGTTATACTGTAGGCCTACATTTGATTTAACAATCATGCCGTTGTCTATCTAAGATGGCGCCGACAGATATAGCAGCTCTGCTTGTAGCTCCTAAGCATAAAAAAAAAGCATTTCCCCACAACCGCAATAACACCTGCTAAACATGTGTACGCGACCATTAACATTTGATTTGGAATCTATAAGGCAGGGCAACATGCGGAAATGCACTCGTTTAAAAATCTTTATATTCCCAACGCATGTCTTGGTTTATGATAGGATAGATACAAATGAATGAATAATATAACAGGGAGGTTTTCTGTCCTGAGATTTTCATTGATTGGGTTAGGAACTAACTAGCCTACGGTTGGAAGTTGATCAACATTAGCAACGCTTTATCAGTTTTAATGGAATTGTGGAGTGTTGTGCCTTAACATATTCCTGCACCTGTGTGTGTATGTTCCAATGAAAGAGGTGACTCGTGTTTGCTATCTTTAAACTAAAACAAATGGACACTTTTGACTACCAAACATTCTAGGGTTGGAGTTGGTCAACTTTTGCAATTAAAGCTTTAGTTACTGGAATTGATAAGTAGGCTGTCGTAAGAGATTCGCGGTTGTGTGTCTAGCCTACGTTCCAAAGAAACTGGTGACGCAATTGCAGGCCTATCGATCGCAGCGTTTCATTGAAAATGTATGTAATTCTGCATTCCAAAATGCAATGACGCTGTCCGTGTTTTCGAAGCGATATGTATCTAGAGCACCAACAGGCAAACAAAAGTGCTTACGCTTGTCCTTGGCAGGAGCAGAGGAGTGCTTGAGGGAACAGGTGGTTCAGCCTGCTTTACATTCCAGGGGAAATTATTTCCTCTCGACAACAGTATTCAAAGCATTCAAGCTAACCTGCCTTTGCCCTTTGTGTAAATAATTCTTTAGATGTTTAACCTTCATGATGAAAAATGATATTTCAGTGTTCATCTGTTTAAAACGAAATCATTATGCCTAGGCTGTAGCATATATTTTAAAATAAGCTATCATGATATTTAGATGTCAAAATGTTAGACTGTCCATTTCTAAACAAATTATTAACAACGGCCATTTTTCTAACCCTTATCATTTTCTGTCCATATTATGAACTGTGAGGTGATTCTCTGTGACATTTCCAAATAGATTTACAAACTCCTGCCAGTTCCTGGGGGCATGGAAGTAAAGTCAAGTGTTAATTACACCAGAACTGAAGTGAGTCAACTCTGCAGTGGAAAGAGAGTGTCTATAATCTTTTCCTCACATTCATGACCCACTGGTTGCTCATCGCTTGTTCCTTACTGGGTCATAGTTTGCAGACATTGATCACATTTACTTGGTGGGTCATCACCATCACCTTAACACTCCCTGAGCATTAAGAGGGTCACCTCACAATGAGAGAGAGAAAGAGAGAGAGATATATAACTTTACCTCAGACGTCACCTCAGATCTTCCAAGGAAGGGGGGGGTAGTACACTGGTGAGCCCATAGCCAGACACGGTGAGGGCCAGCTGGGCTTGTCTGAGTGGAAACAACTCATTAAGCCTTAATCTAACCCTGAGACAGACAGACATCCAACAAAGCAGATCTCACACTGCAATACAGTGCACCACACTGCCCTCATCCAGATGAGGCCTTCTCCTCTCCACCTCAGCCCCACCTGAATGTCTGGCGAATTTCATGGCAATTCCAGTTCAAGGAATTCTAATTTGGCAATTGAATTAGACTTTGGATTGGAAAACCTGCTATGTTCAGTGCAGAATAGCAACCTTTTTATAAGGTCTGTTGGAGTGTCTCTGTTGATTTTTCGGGTGGCAGGGTAGCCTAGTAGTTAGAGTGTTGGCCTAGTAACCGAAAGGTTTCATGTTCAAATCCCCAAGCTGACAAGGTACAAAGCTGTCGTTCTGCCCCTGAACAGGCAGTTAACCCACTGTTCCTAGGCCGTCATTGAAAATGAGAATGTGTTCTTAACTGAGTTGACTAGTTCAATCCTGTGTGGTACTGGGACGTTTGAGTCTGTGTGTTGTGAAGGTATCTTCTTTTTTATGGGTCTTCGGCTCTGGAGCAAGAGGAAACAGCAGGGGGAGTCTGCTTGATGATGGTCCACTCTCATCCCCTTTCTTCTGGGGCTTTGGAGGGGAAGATCCCCCAGGGAACGGTTAGCATAGTCAGGGACCGACCTCACAGGGATAGAGCAGGCAGTCTCTCCCCTACCAAGTCCCAGACACAGCTGGGTATGGAAAGAGAGAGAGAGAGAAATAGGAGAGAGACAGTGAGGAAGAGAAGGAGAGAGACCAGGATATAAAGATGTGTCTGCAGCCCCACTGCCAACCCTGGCCAGCTGTTTAGGGATGAGCAGAGGAGACTCTGTACCCTCCCTTTACCCACCCCCCACCAGCCTGATTCTCTCTTTTTATGTCTCTCGCTCTCGCTCTCTCTCTTCCCATCTTTTCTTCCTCATTCCCACTACAGTTCCTCTTCACCTTCCTCCCCCTTTCTATCTTCAATCCCTCACTGCCTCGCTCGTCCTCCCCCTCTCAACTAGCAGACAAAAACATCTCCCCCCAAAAACACGCCGGATGAGCGATGTCTGCCAGAAAGCCTGGTGAGATTGGCGGGGATTTTGACAAAGCACTCCATGCAGTAATAGCCTAGTGGTGGAAGGAAAAAAACATCCCCAATTCGATCCATGTGTCTTGTTTCAGGAAATTGCATTTAAAGTGCAGCAGGTCCTTCTTGTGCTCCACTACGGAATGAGAATGTGGGCGTGTGTGCGTGTGCATGGATACACGTACGTATGTGTGGGTTTGTGTGTGGATCGTGCACGAAACAGCCTCAAAAGTCAATTGTTCTGTTTATCTGCATCTTCCTACCCAGTGGCTCTTATTAGATACGTATTGCAAACCACGATAGCACACACACTTGGCAAATATCCTCTCCTGATGTCACTGTCTGTATCTTCTAATCCTGCCCCGTGGATGTTTTTGGAACGACACATTGTTCCGGTTAGGTTGTCTACGTCCCGAATGGCTCCCTATACATTACTTTTGACCCGGGCTCATAGGGCTCTGGTCAAAAGTAGCGCACTACTGTATATAGGGAGACATTTGGGACACAGACATTGTGTTCTTCAGATAATGGCCTCCATTTGGTTGTGTACGCTAACTGTCCCCCTCCAAATCGGCACAATGTGTACTTGTGCTGTTGTGACGAACCCTGAAGGCGGCGAGAGAGAAAGAAGGATTACCTCTCATTGTGAAGGAAACAATATTGTGTCGTTTCTGTTGTGCTATTGTTCCTTGCTGCTGGTGCCTGTTTTCAAGACACATAAAGGCGTAATTCCCCTAATGGGAGGTATTTGTAACAGCGGCTTTGGTTGACACTGCCAAGATGGCATGCCACAGCACTGATGGGGGATGCCAGCCCTGCCAGCCCTGTACCTGCAACCTACTATCCACCAGGACTGATGCCAGGCGTGGGCACATGTGCCTCTCACGCAATCACTCAGGCTCTGAAGCAAGGTTTTATCCTGCCAGACGCCACAAGCGCCTTTAGTCTAGCGAAGGACTGTGTGTGTGTGGGTGGGTGTGAGATGGTGTGTGTGTGTACTGTGGTGTGTGTGTGCGTGTGTGTGTGTGTGCGTGTATTTGTAGCTCAGTCCAATGGTCTGTCCCATTGTCACTTTGTCAAAAAGACAAACTAGTCTTTGTATTGTGGCAGACGACAGGGGGAGGTGAGGGGAGTGGTTATTGAGGGGAGATATCTGGCAGCCTGTTGGCTCCACCCCTGGGCCTTATGTGGACTTCCTTCCCCAACGAGTCAAGGCTGTGGTTCGTTAAGCCAGGGAGTGCTTGGGGATAAAGGAGGAAGCAGCCTGCCCAAAGGGGCAGAGTAGGAGAGAACCAAGAGCGTTATGAAGAGTGGGAGAAGAGAGACTACTATCTGTGCGATTACCCAGTGTGACCTGGACTGTCGGGCTAACCCCCTTGTGTACTGGATCGGATTGGCTGAGGACCCGAGTGTGAGGATTACCCCCGAAAACGGAACGGACAATGAGAACGGCTTGTGGACTGTGAGGTGATTGGTGAATTCCCCCCTCTTCCCCAGTGTACCAAAACCCCAAATAAACTTCCCATTTGCATTCTATTTGTGCTATTGTTGCAGGTTTTGTTATGGAACTTGGTGACGTGGAAACCCCACCCTTGAGCCTGCTACAGTATATTCCCTACGCTATGTGAATCTCTAGCCTTGACCAAAGCCCCCCCCACACACACACACACACACACACACACACACACACAGTCCACTGCCAGAGTAAAGGAGCTTGTGGCACACACACATCACACATTTAAAATTGTACATTTACATTTTGGTAAATTAGGAAAAACTCTTATCCAGAGTTGATTATAACACACACAGCAAATGCTCCTATATTCTCTGGTACAGCAGAGACAGGGTTAACCAAGCGCTCAGCATCTGAAACACTGGGTCTGTTGACAGCAGCCAAACAATCCTGTGGTTGTTGGGGCTTTGTTTCTGTCAGCGCTAGCTGCCTTTTAGCCTTTTGTCTGCTTGCCTCTGAGAGGACGAGGTGAAACCATGTGGAAACCTGCGCTCACGACCAGGGGAGACCTTCACTCTCTCTCTCATGGCCAAGTAAACACCCACTTAGCACACACACATTTCTACAGTATACACACACACAGATACACAGTGCACACATACAAACCGATCCATCACAAAGCTGTGTTTGTGTGTGCATGTGTGTGCACGTGTGTGCGTTTTGTGTGTGAGGTACTAATGTGTTATTTATCATGTCAACACTGGCTTGTTTTGTGTTGGCCTTTAAATACGTGTGGTGGCATCGACAGTGAATGCTAATGGTATGGCATTCATACAGTAGTGGCCCGGACTCAGTATTTCCCATGTTCATACACAGTACAGTTGAAGTTTACATACACCTTAGCCAAATATATTTAAACTCAGTTTTTCACAATTCCTGACGTTTAATCCTAGTAAAAATTCCCTGTCTTAGGTCAGTTAAGATCACTTTATTTTAAGAATGTGAAATGTTAGAATAATAGTAGAGAGATTTATTTATTTATTTCAGCTTTAATTTCTTTCATCACATTCCCAGTGGGTCAGAAGTTTACATACACTCAATTAGTATTTGGTAGCATTGCCTTTAAATTGTTTAACTTGGGTCAAACGTTTTGGGTAGCCTTCCACAAGCTTCCCACAATAAGTTGGGTGAATTTTGGCCCATTCCTCCTGACAGAGCTGGTGTAACTGAGTCAGGTTTGTAGGCCTCCTTGCTTGCACACGCTTTTTCAGTTCTGCCCACAAACTTTCTATGGGATTGAGGTTAGGGCTTTCTGATGGCCACTCCAATACCTTGACTTTGTTGTCCTTAAGCCATTTTGCCACCACTTTGGAAGTATGCTTGGGGCCATTGTCCATTTGGAAGACCCCTTTGCTGCCAAGCTGTAACTTCCTGACTGATGTCTTGGGATGTTGCTTCAATATATCCACATAATTTACCTTCCTCATAATTTACCTTCCTCAAAGCACCCCCACAACAAGATGCTGCCACCCCCATGCTTCACGGTTGGGATGGTGTCCTTCGGCTTGCAAGCCGCCCCCTTTTTCCTCCAAATATAGTTGCACACTGTAGTCTGCCTTTTTAATAGCAGTTTTGGAGCAGTGGCTTCTTCCTAGCTGAGCAGCCTTTCGGGTTATGTCGATATAGGACTCGTTTTACTGTGGATATAGATACTTTTGTAACTGTTTCTGCCAGCATCTTCACAAGGTCCTTTCCTGTTGTTCTGGGAATGATTTGCACTTTTCGCACCAAAGTACGTTCATCTCTAGGAGACAAAACGCGTCTCCTTCCTGAGCAGTATGACAGCTGCGTGGTTCTATGGTGTTTATACTTGCGCACTATTTGTACAGATGTTTGTACAGATGAACATGTTTTTTTCTGAGGTCTTGGCTGATTTCTATTGTTTTTCCCATGATGTCAAGTTAAGAGGCACTGAGCTTGAAGCTAGGCCTTGAAATACATCCACAGGTACACCTCCAATTGACTCAAATGTTGTCAATTAGCCTATCAGAAGCTTCTAAAGCCATGACATCATTTTCTGGAATTTTCCAAGCTGTTTATAGGCACAGTCAACTTAGTGTATGTAAACTTCTGACCCACTGGAATTGTGATACAGTGAATTATAAGTGAAATAATCTGTCTGAAAACAATTGTTGGAAAAATGACTTGTGTCATGCACAAAGTAGATGTCCTAACCGACTTGACAAAACTATAGTTTGTTAACAAGACATTTGTGGAGCGGTTGAAAACTAGTTTTAATGACTCCAGGCTAAGTGTATGTAAACTTCCGACTTCATCTGTATATAGTACCAGTCAAAAGTTTGGAAACACTTACTCATTCAAGGGTTTTCCTTTATTTTTACTATTTCCTATATTGTAGAATAATAGTGAAGACATTCAAAGCTATGAAATAAGACATGGAATCATGTAGTATGTTCCATTCCAAGATGGAATAGTAGGACGTGTGTGTTTGTCTTTGTCTTATCCCGTATAACTAGCCGGTCTTTTTCGTATATATCGTTATCTCACTTTCAATCTACAAACTAAATATACTTGCCTCATCCAATGTGGTTCGGATATGATATTTTTATTCCTTATAACTGGAACTTCCATCAGGAGCTAGCCAGCTACTAGTCTTTGTTAACCACGTCCAGCGGTCTTCACCAATTCCTCAGTCATCAGCCAGCCTTAGCTTGGGCAATGCCTGCCAGTCTGCACAGCGTGATATCATCCCAGAGCATATCGGACTGCTTCTCTCTACCACATCAACGGATTCATGCCGCTCTGGTTCATTACAACGGATCATCGCAGCTAGCTAGCTGCAAATGAGTGGTTAGCTAAAGCCTCTGTCCCGAAGCAAGCACCAGCTATCCTTGAGCTAGCCTCGAGCTAGGCCCATATACCAGCTAATTCTAGGGCTACAATACATCTTTTGCCAATTGGCCTGGACCCTTTATTGACGAAATGGAGCCCCGCCGATCCATCGCGACTCGACTGTAGACGTGATCGCCAGAACAGGCTATTCTGTTACGATGTCGCCGAAGAACCATCTACTAGCCCCGGCCTGCTAGCTTTTCTGAATGCTGTGTCCCCTGTTCGGCTAGCGTAGTAGTGACTAACGAACGGCACCCTGACTCACCTATTGCTGCTCTTTTGACCCTATGATCACTCGGCTACACAGCTGATGCACCCTGGACTGTTTCAATAACACGGTACCTCATTTTGTTTACCTGTCGGCCCCAGCCTCGAACTCAGGTCCTGTATGTACCTAACTGACCCACTCTGCCCATTCATCGCCACTTACCCGTTGTTGTCTTAGCTCTCCTGATCAACACTTATGATTGCTTTATGCCTCTCTCTAATGTCAATATGCCTTGTCTGCTGCTGTCTTGGCTAGTTCTTATTGTTTTATTTCACTGTAGAGCCCACAGTCCCACTCAACATGCCTTAGATAGCTCTTTTGTCCCACCCGACACACATGCGGAGACCTCACCTGGCTTAACTGGTGCCTCCAGAGACGAAACCTCTCTCATCGTCACTCAACGCCTAGGTTTACCTCCACTGTACTCACATCCTACCATACTTGTCTGTACATTATGCCCTGAATCTATTCTACTACGCCCAGAAATCTGCTCCTTTTATTTTTGTTCTCAACGCACTAGATGACCAGTTCTTATAGCCTTTAGCTGTACCCTTATCCTATACTCCTCCTCTGTTCCTCTGGTGATGTAGAGGTTTACCCTGTAGCCCCCAGTTACACTCCTATTCCACAGGCTCTATCATTTGTTGACTTCTCTAACTGTAAAAGCCTTGGTTTCATGCATATTAACATCAGAAGGCTCCTCCCTAAGTGTGTTTTATTTACTGCTATATAGCACACTCCGCCAACCCTGATGTCCTAGCCATGTCTGAATCCTGGCTTAGGAAGGCCACCAAAAATTCTGAAATTTCCATCCCCAACTACAACATTTTCCACCAAGATAGAACTGCCAAAGGGGGTGGAGTTGCAATCTACTGCAGAGATAGTCTGTAGACTTCTGTCATGCTATCCAGGTCAGTGCCCAAACAGTTGGAGCTTCTACTTTTAAAAATCCACCTTTCCAGAAATAAGTCTCTCACGGTTGCCGCTTGTTATAGACCCCCCTCAGCCCCCAGCTGTGCCCTGGACACCATATGTGAATGAATTGCCCCCCATTTATCTTCATAGTTTGTACTGTTAGGTGACCTAAACTTGGATAAGCTTAACACCCTGGCCATCCTACAATTTATGCTAGAGGCCCTCAATCTCATACAAATTATCAAGGAACCTACCAGGTACAACCCTAAATCCATAAACACAGGCACCCTCATAGATATCATCCTGACCAACCTGCCCTCTAAATACACCTCTGCTGTCTTCCACCAGGATCTCAGGAATCACTGCCTCGTTGCCTGCGTCCGTAATGGGTCCGCGGTCAAACAACCACCCCTCATCACTGTCAAACGCTTCCTAAAACACTTCTGCTAGCAGGCCTTTCAAATCGACCTGGCCCGGGTATCCTGGAAGGATATTGAACTCATTCTGTCAGTAGAGGTTGCCTGGTTATTCTTTAAAAGTTCTTTCCTCACCATCTTAAATATGCATGCCCCATTCAAAAATAATTGAACTAAGAACAGATAAAGCCTTTGGTTCACTCCAGACTTGACTGCCCTTGACCAGCACAAAAACATCCTGTGGCGTACTGCGTTAGCATCAAATAGTCCCCATGATATGCAACTTTTCAGAGAAATTAGGAACCAAGATTCACAGGCAGTTAGGAAAGCAAAGGCTAGCTTTTTCAAACAGAAATTTGCATCTGTAGCACAAACTCCAAAACCTTCTGGGAAGCCCATGGAGAAAAAGAGCACCTCCTCCCAGCTGCCCACTGCACAGAGGCTAGGAAACACTGTCACCACCGATAAATCTACGATAATCGAGAATTCCAAAAATAATCTTTCTACGGCTGGCCGTGCTTTCCACCTGGCTACCTCTACCACGGCCAACAGCTCTGCATACACCAAGCCTCCCCCACTTCTGCTTCACCCAAATCCAGATAGCTGATGTTCTGAAAGAGTTACAAAGCTGGACCTCTACAAATCAGCTGGGCTAGACAATCTGGACCCTCTCTTGTTGCAAACCCTATTACTTGCCTGTTCAACCACTCTTTCGTATTGTCTGAGATCCCAAATGATTGGAAAGCTGCCGCGGTCATCCCCCTCTTCAAAAGGGGAGACACTCTAGACCAAAACTGTTATGGACCTATATCTATCCTGCCCTGCCTTTCTAAAGTCTTCGAAAGCCAAGTGAACAAACAGATCACCGACTATTTTGAATCCCACCGTACCTTCTCCGCTATGCAATCAGGTTTCCAAGCTGGTCATGGGTGCACCTTAGCCACTCTCAAGGTCCTAAACGATATCATAACCGCTATCGATAAAATACAATACTATGCAGCTTCTTCATCGATCAGGCCAAGACTTTCGACTCTGTCAATCACCGCATTCTTATCAGCAGACTCAACATCCTTGGTTTCTCAGATGACTGCCTCGCCTGGTTCACCAGCTACTTCTCAAGTAGCTAGACTGTAAACTTTCCTTCCAGACTCACATTAAGCATCTCCAATCCAAAATGTAATCTAGAATCAGCTTCCTATTTCGCAACAAAGCCTCCTTCACTCATGCTGCCAAACATATTCTCGTAAAACTGACAATCCTACTGATCCTTGACTTCGACTATGTCATTTACAAAATAGCCTCCAACACTACTCAGCGAATTGGATGTAGTCTATCACAGTGCCATCTGTTTTGTCACCAAAGACCCATATACTACCCACCACTGCGACCTGTATGCTCTCATAGGCTGGCCCACGCTTCATATTCATCGCCAAACCCACTGGCTCCAGGTCATCTGTACATTTTTTCTAGGTAAAGCCCCGCCTTATCTCAGCTCACTGGTCACCATAGCAGCACCCACCCGTAGCACTCGCTCCAGCAGGTATATTTCAATGGTCGTCCCCAAAGCCAACTCCTCTTTTGGCCACCTTTCCTTCCAATTCTCTGATGCCAATGACAATAACAAATTGCAAAAATCACTCCAGCTGGAGTCTTACATCTCCCTCACTAACTTTAAGCATCAGCTGTCAGAGCAGCTTACCGATCATTGCACCTTTCACCCCAGTATCTCTACTTGCACATTCATCATCTGCACATCTATCACTCCAGTGTTAATGCTAAATTGTCATTATTTCGCCACTATGACCTATTTATTGCCTTAACTCCCTAATCTTACTACATTTGCACACACTGTATATGTATTTTTCTATTGTGTTATTGACTGCACATTTGTTTATCCCATATGTAACTCTGTGTTGTTTGTGTGTCACTGCTTTGCTTTATCTTGGCCAGGTCGCAGTTGTAAATGAGAACTTGTTCTCAACTGGCCTACCTGGTTCAATAAAGGTGAAATATATATTTTATTAAGTAACCAAAAAAGTGTAACACATCAAAATATGTTATATTTGACATTCTTCTAGTAGCCACTCAACCGGCTTCATGAGGTAGTGACCTGGAATTCATTTAAATTAACAGTTGTCCCTTGTTAAAAGTTCATTTGTGGAATTTCTTTCCTTCTTAATGCGTTTGAGCCAATCAGGTGTGTTGTGACAATGTTGGGCTGCTATACAGAAGATAGCCCTATTTGGTAAAAGACTAAGTCCATATTATAGCAAGAACGGATCAATTAAGCAAAGAGAAACGACAGTCCATTATTACTTTAAGACATGGAGGTCAGTCAATGCGGAAAATGTCAAGAACTGAAACTGGCTCATATGAGGACAGCCACAGAAAAGGAAGAACCAGAGATACCTCTGCTGCAGAGGATAAGTTACCAGCCTCAGAAATTGCAGCCCAAATAAAGTAACAGACACTGTTCAGAGGAGACTAAAAAGAAACCACTACTTAAGGACACCAATAATAAGAAGAGACTTGTTTGGCCCAAGAAACACAAGCAATGGACATTAGACAAGTGGAAATCTGTCCTTTGGTCTGACAAATCCAAATTTGAGATATTTGGTTCCAACCACCGTGTCTTTGTGAGACGCAAAGTAGGCGAACAGATGATCTCCACATGTGTGGTTCCCACAATGAAGCATGGAGGAGGAGGTGTGATGGTGTGGGGGTGCTTTGCTGGTGATACTGTCTGTGATTTATTTAGAATTCAAGGCACACTTAACCAGCATCACTACCACAGTATTTTGCAGCGATACACCATCCCATCTGGTTTGCACTTGGTGGGACTATCATTTATATTTCAACAGGACAATGACCCAACACACATCTCCAGGCTGTGTAAGGGATATTTGATAAAAAAGGGGAATGGTGGAGTGCTGCAACAGTTGACCTGGTCATGACAATCACCCAAACTCAACCCAATTGAGATGGTTTGGGATGAGTTGGACTGCAGAGTGAAGGAAATCAGCCAACAAGTGCCTAGCTTATGTGGGAACTCCTTCAAGACTGTTGGAAAAGCATTCCAGGTGAAGCTGTTTGAGAGAATGCCAAGATTGTGCACAGCTGTCATCAAGGCAAAGGGTGGCAACTCTGAATAATCTCAAATCTCAAATCTATTTTTTGAGTTGTTTAACACCCTAATACATGATTCCATATGTGTTATTTCATAGTTTTGATGTTTTCACTATTATTCTACAATGTAGAAAATAGTAAAAACTCTTACATGAATAGGTGTTCTAAAACTTTTGACCGGTAGTGTATATATATATATATATATATGTATATATATAGATATCTCTTTTTGTGGCTTTGGTATTTCCCACCTTTGTGTCAAAAATGGAGGGATAGCCAGAATTCCTTCTCTCTTCTTCAATACATTTGTCTGTGTTATTTTTTTCTCCTAAACTGTACACACAGGCTACCCTGGTGGAGTGAGGAAAAAAAGTAATAAAATAAATGAATAATTCCTGAGTATATTATTTTGAATCTAGGACCAATTCAATTTTTTCTCACCAACTAGAAGAGACTCGACCAACAAAGTAGGGAGAACAGGAATTTTAAAGACTATCGATTCATCTCAAATGGCACCCTTTTCACTTTACAGAGCCCTGTGGGCCCTGGTCAAAAGTAGTGCACTCTATAGGGAATAGGGTGCCATTTGGGACGCAGTCTATCTCTCCTGTACACACACCAGCCGTGTCATAAGCAGTCATGCAGGAAGTGCATTACTTACTGCAGTCAGCCTCCCCAAAGCCTGTGGGAGTATAAATTAGCCTGTTTATACTCCCCACTGACTGACAGCTGTTCCTCCCAAACACTGTCTTCCTATATCACACACACACACACACACACACACACACACACACACACACACACACACACACACACACACACACACACACACACACCCTGCTCTGAGCCTCAGGCCCCCTAGAGAATAAATCTGCAATCAACTGGGCCTAAAAATAGCTCTGGCACACTCCACTGCTGCCAATGCACCCTGCCCTTCCCACTGATCCACTGAAGTACACACACACACACTCTGCCCACCAGTTTGCCTCTGAGTCCACACACCCATACCCAGCGGTACTCTTCTCAGCCCATCCCTAGTAGGCTAGCAACTGTAGCACCAGACCAAATTAGTGCTGGCCTCATGCTAACATTTCTATTGTGGAAATCAATGTAAGCATTAGCTAAATGAACTGTAAAGTGGGCTACATCGCAGCTGAACCAGCCACTAGACTGGGTAATTAATGTGGACTACGTGTTAACCGTGTTAGCGAAATTAGTTGCTCCATCTAAACCCTTGTGTCAGACCCATTGAAACCGACTGGGAATGCTACGCTAAGCTAACGCTCCATCTTTTATTGGTTCTGATGTCACAGTCGGCCTAATAAGCTCATTAGTCACTCTGCTTAATGAGGTGTGGTATTTAAAGAGATATCAGCTGGGGAGGGGGGGTGGACCTGTTCTTCTGGGCGTGTAGGCAGCTCAGTTGGAAACAAACGCAACAGACACTGATGCAATACGTTTTGGTGAGGGAGGGTCCTTGAAGTCCACAGACGAAAGGAAATGTATCGACGGCATTCCAGAAATAGAAGAAATAGAAGAAAAGACCATAAAGAGGTGTAACTTGGTGTGGTCCGGCATTAGATTTTAAGCCTTCGTCACTCCCTCTATCACACCCTAATACATTCTATATTACTGGTTATTTACATGTAATATGATTCAAAATGATCCATTTACAGTAACTGATGAATAGGCCTGTAGTGCTTTTCATTCACAGACAAATCTTCACATGTGTAAGTCTAGCATGAACTGCAGTGCAATATAGCTAGCTACATCACGGTGCAGAAAAGCCTCTATCAAAGTCCAAAACGTCTACCCGTTCACACAGCAGTGTTCTAGAAGCTCAAGCTGTTTCTCCAACTGTCAACACATTAGAATGAACAGAGGACGCGTACCGGAGCTGCGTCGGTTGGGACGTTAAAGGCTGTGCGCCCCCCGTGGATGGTGGTCTCAGAGCCGCGTAGCTATGTCACAGTGGGACACCGGACTATTGTGTCTCAGCGACTATGGACTATGATTTACGCTTAACACCCTATGTCACCCTAACACCCTATTCAACTCTTACCCTACAAGGTCCGGAGCTTGCTGGTTTCCTGTTCTACCTGATAATTAATTGCACACACCTGGTCTAAACCAATAATCCCTCATTTGAAGGGAACAATACAATACTTCTGCTATGTGCTGCGAGTCTGGAATGGGTTTCGTAAAATCAGGAATTGAGAAAAGCAGGCCGCTGACTGATGGAGGCACTGCTGGGATAATATGTATGGACATGGAGCTTACACACTGGCCAAGACAGCTCTGATTCGTCCATGCTAAATCCTTGCAACTCAGAGGTCAGGGGTAGCTGAAAAAAGGGATTTACACCATTAAAGCTACATTCTGGGATTTGAAGGTGAAAAAAATGCATCAAGAATTGAAATGACCATTGAACAGCTTCCCAAATCCCAGACTTTAGCTTTAAAGAGTGTTCCACTCTTTCATTGGACAATTGAAATCTTAGAATTGAACACTTATCCCCTCTTTTTTTGACATCCAGATGTTTTCTTTAGGTATGATCCTTTTCGCAGGGCTGTACCTATTCTTGAATCAGCAAAAAATAAGTCAATGCCACCAACTTGTATTTAAAAAAGAAAATAAGATAATTAAGCAAATGAAAATCTAAGTATATGCAGTCTATATTTACAAAATCTATGTAAAAATCCACAATTGCCACATTTTTCATCTTTAGGTTGCGCTGTGTGATGATAGGTTTGGTGCGCTGATTTCCACCAACAAACTGATAAAGTGGCTGTTGTGAAAAAGGTCATATTGATTTATTGATGAGCCAGGCTGTTACCACATTTGTTGGGGGAGAATTGATCTGTTTAATGGATCAATTGAACCAAATCGCTAACAGGCCACAATGTCTTTGTCTCACCAGGTGACTTGGCTGTGTGTGTGTATGTCTGTGCGTGTTTCTCTTTGTGTGTTTTTGTGTTTGTGCGCGCGCGTGCTCACTTGTGATCATTCGTTAGTGCGTGAGTGCGTGTGTGTGTGTGTGTGTGTGTGTGTGTGTAATTAAGTGTGTCTGTGGTTACCGTGGTGCTCCTGGACCCCTGACCTTTCCATGTCCTGATAGCCTCCCCTGGGACGGGGGGAGTAGAGGAGGTGGGTCTTTGTTTTTCTACAGGAGCTGAAGTAGATGTCACCAGTTCACCAGCTGAGAGAGTGGCTTGATGAGAGGGAAAGGAGAAGCTTTTCACCGTTGTTTCAAAATGGCCCCTATTTTGACAGGTGCTATTGTCATAGACTCAGCAGCGGAACTGAATGTTTTTCTGTTTTTACATTGATCTAAATTCAGTTCATTTTATGGCTTTCGGAGTTGTTAGATTTGATTTGATTTTGTGGAAATTCAGTATTACAGTCGCATTATACAAAGCTTCACCTTTTCAGAAGAACAATACAATTTCACAGAAACAGGCACTTGCCCACACTGGCACACACACACCTACACACACACACACACACACACACACACATGCACACACCTACACACACCTACACACACACCTACACACACACACACACCTACACACACACACACCTACACACACACACACACACCTACACACCTACACACACACACACCTACACACACACACACCTACACACACACACACCTACACACATGCACACACCTACACACACCTACACACATGCACACACACACACACACTGTGTGTATTTTCTCCCTCTGAAAGCAGACCAGTGTTGATGGCAGATTTAATTGTCCGGGCCAAAGGGCAATGTAAACTGCACGCCTCACAGACAATAACTGCTAGAGTTACCAGGCAGCACAATGTGTTAATGGGGAGAGGGGGGAGAGAGGGAGAGGGAAAGAGAGGAAAAGAGAGTGAAAGAGAGGGAAAGAGAAAGGGGATGAGATCGAGAGAGACCTAGATAGAGAGAGGAGCGGTGACTGTCGCTTCCGGCC
Organism: Oncorhynchus kisutch; assembly: GCF_002021735.2. NCBI lineage: Eukaryota > Metazoa > Chordata > Actinopteri > Salmoniformes > Salmonidae > Oncorhynchus > Oncorhynchus kisutch. Next base: position 41,412,173 of record NC_034193.2, read on the forward strand.
CGCAAATCGCATCGCCTTTCCCCTTTCCTCTGCCCCCTCTTCTCTCCATCACGCGCCCACCATTTACTCATCCATCACTATCACCCCTCGCTCTCCGCTCCCTCCATCTTCCATCTCCGCCTAGCCAATTTACTGTCCTCTCATTTTTCTCTCCTCCTCCTCCTTCTCCTCCTCCACTGCCATTTTGCTTTTGTCCTCCTCCATCTCTCTCTCTCTCTCTCTCTCTCTCTCTCTCTCTCTCTCTCTCTCTCTCTCTCTCTCTCTCTCTCTCTCTCTCTCTCTCTCTCTCTCTCTCTCTCTCTCTCTCACTCTCTTCCCCTCTCTCTCTCTCTCTCTCTCTCTCTCTCTCTCTCTCTCTCTCTCTCTCTCTCTCTCTCTCTCTCTCTCTCTCTCTCTCTCTCTCTCTCTCTCTCTCTCTCTCTCTCTCTCTCTCTCTCTCTCTCTCTCTCTCTCTCTTCTTTCTTTCTTTCTTTCTTTCTTTCTTTCTTTCTTTCTTTCTTTGTCTCTGACCATGTATTCTACCCGTATTTATTCTGAGAGGGTTTATAACGACGAATGGCAACTGTGGTTGTGATGGAGTGTGTTTGTGTTGTGGTGTGCGCCTGTGCATGTGTACGTACCTGTGTGTGTGTGGACATGTATACCCCTGGTAATAAGAACTGAAAGCTACAAAAAAACAAATACAGAACCCAGCCTGGTGCCATCTGTCCCCCCAAACCTGATACACACACACACACACACACACGCACACACACACACACACACACACACCAAAACGACACAAGCCAAAGAGAACATGGTGCATATAGATAGTCCTGTAAGGCCTTTTCTGAATGGCTTTATATGCAAGCCAGAGCCCGCACACACACACACAGACACACACGCAAACACACTCTAACACTATTTAAGAGTATTAGTTACGACTGTATGGTATAACATCCTGCCCCCAGTCCACCTCCAGTACTCCCACCTCCACACACACACACACACATACACACACACCCCTCATCCATGGTCCCCAGGCTCCCTTTGCCACTCATTAACCCTGTCACGTTTACGGTTATGAATTAAATGATTCCAGCGATGCATCTCCACGCATGTGAGACATCCACCCCCCACCACCACAACCTCCCCCACCACAACCTCCCTAGCCTGGGGACAAACAGGGGCTCGTCTACCCCTGTAGCCCTCCTGTCATTACCGACACGGTGGGCCTTATCCGCCCCGCCGTTGTTTTAGTACGGAGACACAGGGCCAAGGCCAAGGTGATCACATGGTCTCACAGGGGTCTCTTTGGATGGGCTCTGTTTTCAATGTGGTCGATAAACTGCAAATGAAAATAAGTATGTTGCATATTTGTGCAGCGTATTCGAAGCATTGTAAAAAAATATTTAAAAAAACACTTGGTGGTAGAATAAGAATTGTAGGGTGGCTACAGTGTTATACTTATATACATTTAAATCTCCATGGTTACTATAATGTAACACGGTTAGGTATTGTCTAAAACGGATTACTCTGAAATACAACAGTGCTGCAATCGAGCCTTGTTGTCTGTTTCAAAAAGGTGAAATAGGGGGTGCTTGTACCTGTCCTGTTTCACACAAGTGTTTGGTGTGACATGGAAATGTGTTCTTGCATATCTCATTCCCCCTGAGACACCCTCGGAGAGCGGGGTCCACGAACAGGGATTTTTGTTGTTTTTATAAAGACAATCCAAGCCCCACATTTCATGAAAACCAAATCATATTTTAAATCTCCTTCTATTTTGCAAGAGCAGTGTGTGTGTGTGTGTGTGCATGCGTGTGTGTGTCTGTGTCTGTGTGTGTCTGTGTTCGCGCGTGCGTGCATGTGTGTGCGGCAGCTGTGTGATCCTCAGTCAAATGTGACCCTCCGCCTCAGTAGTAAATTTGTGCTTTCCAACACGTGTTCGGGCAATGGCTCTAATACGCTCACAAATGGACATCACCCCACCCTCAGCGGCAGTGTTACATAAAAAAGAGAGGGAGGGAGGGAGGATGTGCGTGTGTGCGTTTTAGTGAGTGGGAGAGAGAAAAAGAGTGAAAGATAGAGCGTTTGTGTGTGAGAGAGAGAGAGAGAGAGAGAGAGAGAGTGAAAGAGAGAGTATTGTAATACGTGCCAGATGATGTGGTTGTCTGCCAACAGTCAAGCCTGTCTTATCTAGGGGAGGTAACTGAATCTGCCTATCTGCCTGTCCCTCTTTATAGCGTTTAGGTGTGCTTTATTCCACTCTCGTTATCTGACTGATAACTACCCTGGTACCTGTGTGACCTATCTCGCTCAAGGATAAGGAAACATGTGGGAGTGTGTGTATGTGAATGTGGGTGGGGGAAATCGGTTGGAATCGGCCTTAAGCTTGTGTGTGTATGTATGTGTGTGTGTGTGTGGAGCAAAAATGTCAAAATACAATAACCATATACAGATACAAAATACCATAAAGATCCATGTTTCACAATAAACAACCAAACACATATATGTTGTAACATATTTAGCTGAAGCACATTTTCAAGTAGCTGGCCCGAACAGCAACTACATTCTCAGTAATGGTTACAAAAATGTTTTACTTGCTATGACTGTGTTATGTTGTTGTTTATCTACCTTAGTTGAGCAAGTCAGTCTGGATAAGACTGTCTGCTAAATGACCAAATTGTAAATATATGTGTGAAAAGGAACATACCAATGCACACTGGGTATTAGTGGCCTTGTTTCGGGGCGGAGCTCATTAGAATAACACTCAGCATGCTGTGCAATTGTTCATTTGTATGTATATGTATATTTAGTTCATTCACTCTCTTATCACACTATAGTGCTATCAGATGTCTGATACCAAGGCAGGGTGAAAGGGGGGCCACATAATGTGAACAGCTATAAAAATGGTATTTAAAAAGGATTTGTATTTTGAAAATAAGAAATATATTTTGGAGTGTAGTACATCCCAGTGTAATTTAAATGACAAAATACATATTTCAAATACATGTAATTGAAATACTGCCAATCTCTAAGTGTGTGTGCATGTCTGTGTGTGTGGGAGTGTGTGTATTTGTGGGAGTGTGTGTGTGTGTGTGGGAGTGTGTGTGTGTTTGTGATTTGGTTTTAATATCCTTGTGGGGAACAGAAACAAGGAAAATTGATGGATACATTTCTGTGGTACACACAAGAAAAATAGCTTTTTTTAAGCTGGGGTTAGGGTTATAATTAGGGTTAGGAGTTAGGTTTAGTTGTAGGGTTAGGCTTAGTTTTAGGGTTAGGGATCTGGGGTTAGAGTTAAGGATAGGTTAAGGGTTAGGGGTTAGGGAAAATAGGATTTAGAAGAAGACAAAAATATATGTTACCAATTGAACGACATCTATTGTAGGATAAATCAATGTTAAAGTTTATATGGATGTAAAATGTTGCTTTATGGGTTGATTATGTTGGGTTCTTCTAACCCATCGCTTTCTACAACATATAACAATACGATTAAATTATATCTGTACATTAAAAACCAAAGTCTATCAGAATTCCCGCCATTCCAATAAATGTTATACCCCTTGATCTTCAAGAATAGGACTTGGAAATATGGACGTATAGATTACCTTTTACCTGAGCTTTTTACCTGAGCTTGACCCCAAACCGATGGACTTATTAGCCAGCCCTTCTCTGTTGTTTATGATTTTGTTGTCATGGAGGACTGATGGGTGCTCATTAATTCGAGTTGAAAAACAAAATCCTGAGCTCAAGGAATAGCAAGCTTTGAGCACTCCTGAAAAGCGCTATTTACATGTGATAAATGAATGCCATAGGCTGCATTTGCTATAGGCCTATTGTTGACCTTTTTGTTAATGACACTTTGATATATTGATAATATGCAGCTGTTTTAAGGGGAAAATCCACAGATGAAACAATAACAAAACCGACACCCCGCCCCTGTTTTGGTAAAAAAGCTGCGGGTTGGGCCTGGAGAAATATAACCACTCTCAGATGAATAGACAGAGCTACGGATGCAAGGACTGACCAGCCATGACATCAACACTATTGCTTGAACCATGTTATGAGGCTATACAGTGTTTGTTTACATTCACCATGTTTACAAACATTGGAGGACAAACACACTTATATTTTGGGTTGAACTCTTGAGGGATTTCTAAGTTATGTTCTTCAAGAACGAATATATAAATATATTAGTTTGAGCATGTGGACATTAGGCCTATGGATCTTTTATGTTTTTTTATCAGCATAAATTAGATTGGGTTCAAATACACATTTTAGATTTGTGAACAGCCATCCACAACAAGCACAATCCGTAAGGAGCAAATAGCTAAATGTCAGAGCAGCAGTGCGATTCACGTCAATGCAATATGTGGATATCAAAAATAATGGATATCCGTTTCGCCGTAGACTACACCCCTACTGTCATCCTCATCTCCAAGCGTTTATTCAAGTTGGATAATCTTTGGGTGCCGACAGCAGTCACACCATTGGAAGACAAAAGCTTGGACTGTGGCTTACAAAAGCCTGTTCCTGCTCTTTTCCCGCAATCCAGCAAACACATTTGGTGTGTCATCATTGTGGTCTCTGACTTGTGGTCAGACTCGCTAAGGTGGAACAAACTTAAACGCGAGCCTTTTTTCAATGCTGATTTAGAATGTCATTGAGCAAACAGAGAAGTGTCAAATATTTGTTTTCTTGCAAACATCCTTTCTGAATAGAAAAGTAATCCTTGAAGTAATCACCTAGTTTTCAAAAGTATCTAATCTGATTACAATATTTTTGCTGGAAATGTAATGGATTATAGTTACCGTTTATTTGTATTTTTTTTGCAATCCCTTACATGTAGCAGATTACATGTAATCCATTACTCTCCAACCCTGTGTGTGTGTGTTATTATACTGTATGTGTGTGTGCGCATGTGTGTGTATGGGCGTGTAAGTCTGTATGTGTGTGTGTATATATGTGGAGTGCGCGTAAGTGGCTGTACATGTCAAACGTGCCCATTGACTGAGCCCGCTGCTGTTAACCTGTGTGTCTGCCTCATTAAGGCCCATATCCCTGTTGCCATGGCTGTCTATTAGGGAAGCGAGATAAAAGGGAGATTTGCATGTAAAAGCCACTCTCTCTCTCTTATTTTTTTTCTCTCTCTTACTCTCTCTCTATTTCTTTCTCTTTCTCTCTCTCGCTCTCTCTCTCTCCCTCTGTTTACTGATGGGAGGAGGAGACAGACCATCTCACTTAAGCCGAGTGAGGAGCTAATAGCTAGGAAGGGTCACACACACACTCACACAAACACACACACAAACACACACATTCACCCTCTTATTTTGCAGGCTCAGCTGCAAAATGATACCTTTTGAGGGCTAGTGAAAGATGCTCTGAGCACAAGAAGCGGCCATTGCAATAGATTGCCAAAAGCCCTATACTTGACCACAGGACTGAAATAAGACACTGCAAACAATGATGAGCAGCTCCTCTTGAGACAGGCACTGTTAGAAAAAAAAGGTGCTATCTAGAACTGAAAATGGAGAATCCTTTGAAGAGCCATAGTTGGTTCCAGGTAGAACCCTTTTGGTTCCAAGTAGAACCATTTTGGGTTCCATGTAGAGCCCTCCGTGGAAAGGGTTCTACATGGAACCCAAAATGGTTCTACCTGGAACCGAAAAGGGTTTCAGCTGGAACCAAAAAGGGTTCTCCTATGGGGACAGCCAAAGAACCCATTTGGAACCCTTTTTTCTAAGAGTGTGGTGTCCATACTCAACATGTTCAGCACATAAACACGGTTGTCTTTGATGGGCCACGTGTGAAGTGGTCTGTGTATACCACAAACCACAAGCATTTGTTTCCCTTTCCATACGTTTTTTGTGAGAGTGTATTTATATGGATAGGTACACTCTTAGAAAATAGGTTTCTTCGGCTGTCCCCATAGGATAACTCTTTTTGGTTCCAGGTTGAACCATTTTTGGTTCCAGGTAGAACTCTTTTTGAGTTGTAACTCTCTGTGGAAAGGGTTCTACATGGAACCCAAAAGGGTTCAACGTGAAACCAAAAAAACTGTTCTTCAAAGGGCTCTGCTATGGGGAAAGCCGAAAAAACATTTTAGGTTCTAGATAGCAACTTGTCTATATCTGTATCTATACAGTATATTTATATCCATGTGAAACCACAATAAATGTCAAGTCTTGAAATAAGGTCTCATCGACTGGTGTTTACGAAATCAACATTTCAGAGGTGAACGACACGTCAGGCTTATCTATATATATATATATATAGATGAGGAAATAAACTATGGAGTTTTCATTCCCGGCAACACAAGGAAATACAGTGTTGTTTACACTGAAGTGGCTCTCTATATCTAACAGAAAACATCCCTGTACATGTGATTCCAGAGCTTGGGATTTTGCATTATGCAGTTTGTTAAAAATGGTTCATGTTTAATATACAGTGGTTGTCCATCACAGTCAAGAAGTGGTTTCTCTGTTAGCACTATACAGTTCATATCCATTTCAAATCTTCCACGTGTTTTATAATATAGACAGTGTTGCAGTCAAGAAGTGGCTTCTGTGTTTAGTTTATAACGGGTCGTGGTCGACCATGTGCAGTCCAAGGTTGGGCTGCATTATGCAGCCTCTGGCAGCTGGCCCTCTCCTCCTGCACCTCCTCTCCTTCTCTCTTCTCTCCGCTCCCAACTTTAATTAACTACACACATGACCCCAGAGAGAGGAGTGCAGAGGGAGAGAGGGAAAGAAAACAAAAATATTTTGCTCTGACTGAAAAGAGAACCTGGTTCCAGTAACAGGAAGTGTGTGTGTGTGTGTGTGTGTGTGTGGTGCCCATCGCCTTGGACCTGGAGGATGAGGTGACTCACCACTCCTGTCTGACTCACCCGCTGGCAGGGAGGGAGGGAGGGAAGAGAGGATAGAAATGAACTAAGTTTACTGTAGACCAGTGCTTTTCCAGTGAAATGTGTGTGTGTTGCACATGTATCAGCCTACAAGCCCATCTCCAGTGTCACTGTGATCCGAACACCTGCTGCTCTCTGAACAAAACACACACACTGTTTTCACACACCACACACACACACGGTCTTTACACACTGAGCATCAAAACATTCTGTCCTCCTAGAGTAGGGAACACCAAACACACAAAATCCATCTCGAGCATTTTGCCAAGATCACAGTTCAATACCCTCTCTATATCCCCTGTCTTCCCACATATCTTATCGTATCAGATCACTCACTTGCCTTTGGTATCTCTTAGCCAATGTAGCGTCAAACAAATGTCAGCAGACGCCTTCACAATACCTCCTTGCTCACAGTTTTGGTTGGGGTGTGGTGATACGCCTGTGATAAAATAAAAAAAGTCACCACTGTGGACTTTTATCACAGTAACAGTCATGCTGGGTTGATTTCCATAAGAATGTGTTCAGCTCATGCTGAGTGTTTGGTCTGATCACACGTGTCTCTCACTTCCTCTCTTTTTATGGCTGTTAGAGGAGTGAAGAGAGAAGTCAACAACACTGCCCTTTCTCCCTTGAGAGAGAGAGAGCGAGAGAGAGAGAGAGAGAGAGAGAGAGAGAGAGCTGAATGCACACAGAAACAAACCTGTCTGTCCCAGCTGAATGATTTTCTCAGAATGCCAGGAACATACCCCTTATTAAAGGAACATAGATCTACTTAAAGCTCCCCTACACACACACACACACACACACACACACACACACACACACACACACACACACACACACACACACACACACACACACACTCCTCTCCGCTGGTTAGAGCTGTCACGTTTGGCTGCGTCTGAAGTGCATCAGAAAGGAGTTGTGATTGTACTGTTCTCTGCTCCACACACTCCACCGCCCAGAAAGACTCATACAATCGACTACATTACTTTATCTATGATTCAGTTACCATAACCGACTGGACTCTACAGTCATTCTAGCTTCATTCATACCCATTCATTTCAGGGCTCTATAGTCTTTACTGTTGTGAGTATTGAGGTAACAATAATTCAGTGGGTGGATGGTGGGGAGGAAGGGAGCTGACTTTCCCCAGGCCAAGGTGTCATAAGCTTGGGGATGATGACTCACATGTTCCCCTGCATGGGTGGCACCTGAGTGGGAACTTCCAATAACTGTTTGCCCTATGACCGTGTGTACCAGTAACACAGTGACATGTTTACATTTTGGACATGTTCTCTCTGTGCATACACCTCTCAATTGGGTTCGCTCCATTCGTTCTATTCCTATCCGCAAAGTTACCGGACATTCAGCTAGAAATATATTACCTAGAACAGAAATACATTTCTGTCCCAGAGGAAAGGGAATTGTGTTCGCTCTCTTCATTATATTTATTTTCGCAAAGTTACTGAACGTTCAGATAGAAATGTATTACCTGGAAGAGTTGATGGCCTCAGGTTTGGCACTTAGGTGGAAGATAATAAGCAATCTGTGAATTGACAGTTTCCTACTTTGCCACTCATTTATTTTATTTTATTTTATTGTTATTATTTCCCCTTTATTTAACCAGGTAAGCTAGTTGAGAACAAGCAAGACACAAAAGTGGCCTCTTTAAGTGTGATTCTACGAGTTTGAATGCCCTTCACACATGGTAAAACACGATGGCATCCTCAGATGAAAAGCGTTCATTGTATGCATTATTTCCATTAACTACATCTAATTAGTTCATTATGTATTTGATAGCTTTTAAACACATCCCTCCCCAGCACTGATTGTAATCATTTGAGCTAAACAACAAGGTGTGTGTGTGTGTGTGTGTATACCAGCAGTAGAGTAGAGCATCCTGGGGTGTGGCGGTGGTGACACCCTGATGTATTGCAGGGCTTTGAGCACTGGCCACGGGTGGAGGAGAGTAGGAAGAGAAGAGAGGCAGAGAGAGGAGTGGGGGAATCATGTTGCTCTGTGCAGTTTCATCTGACATCACACCTTTCTCCTCTCTTCTTTACCTCTCTTATCCTCCTGGTCGGCTTCCTCCCCCTTTCCCTTCCCCATTTTACACTTTTATCCATTTTCTACCTCTGCTTTTGGTCATGACATTCATCATTTCCCAGCCTCCAGACACTTACATGATTTGAGTACCAAATGGCACCCTATTCCCCATATAATGTGATACTTTTGACCAGGGCCCATAGGGCTCTGTTCAAAAGTAGTGAACTAGAAAAAGGGTGCTGTTTGGGACGGAACCAAGAAATACAGTTATTTTTCAGTTTTGTGCAATTTTCAAAAGCATTTGGTACATTTTCATAACTCTAAGCACAAAAAAACCTAAACATACCATAGAAATGGCTCATGTTCCAAAACTCTAAGCATATTTTCAATTAACTGAGTTCAACAAACACATTCACAAAGTCACTTGTTCACCGCACCAGGCCACTCTTTCAATCAGTAGCGTAGCCAGACATTTGTTGGTGGGTGGGTCTGCAGAAATCTTGGTGCCTTCCCCCCCCCCCCCCAAAGAATTGCTCATTTCCTGCAATTCTACACATTTTGTCATGGGGCAAAGAGACAAATTTGCGGTTTTATAGCTAATCTCATGCTATTCTACACATTTTGCCATGAGACTGAGAGAACATTTAGCATTTTTAAAGCTAATTAAAGCTAAAATAGAGGTGTGTTAAATAAAGGCACTGGATTATGAGCTGTGTTTTTTGCTAAATGAACAAATAAAGTAGGCAATGGCATGAAACATATAGCCATAGAAGCACAGTGACATATGCCTCAAGGCGGTCATGGTCGTGGCATATTGGGGGTGTGGCTTTTAGTTAGTTCTTTTTGGCCACCCATCCCATGAGAATGGACAAATAATGTCCTGGTTGGAACACTAATTGGGTGGGCCTGGCTCCCCAGTAACTGGCCCCAGGCCCACCCAACCTGTGCCTATGTGGCTGCTTTCAATTTGGATACATATTCAATCTAAGTATCTGCTTTTCAAAATGCAATATTCACTCTTTTTATTCGATTTTCTTGTCATTTGTTAACAATACAATAACCTATAGATTAATCAAAATGCTCAACACTAATAACTGTTGAACCAAAAGGATGATGTGCCTAGTTAATATATATAGTTTGACAGCTTCTTCCGAGTCCCCAATAACCTGGTGTTCAGGTTTTCAAGGGAAATGGAAAGAGAGACTGTTACGCAACTTTCAACAACAACAAAAATTGGACATTAACAACACTCATTTTAACTCCTCCACATTTATTGGATTGTTGGAACAGTGTGGAAAATAAACTCCCACGACCGTTTTTTTCTTTTCTTCTTCTTGTCAAGAGCAGTATGCATGTAGGGGATCTAGTTTCAGGCATTTAGTTTACGCCTGCTACGTTAGGTTCATGGTTTGGCAACGTCTGAACACGGTACATTTTTATATTTTTTACCTCATAAATGTATCAATTTGACATCAATGGGCCAAAGTGGAAAGAGTCACTCTGTGTGCAACAATTTGGAATTACAGTGCTCTCAGAAAGTGTTCGCGCCCCTTGATGTTTTCAACATTTTGTTGTGTTACAGCCTGAATTTCAAATGGAATAAACTGAGATTTTTCATTAATTACAAATGAAAAGCTGAAATGCCTTGAGTCAATAAATATTGGACCCCTTTGTCATGGCAAGCCTAAATAAGTTCAGAAGTAAAGGTTTGCTTAACAAGTAACATAATAAGTGTCATGGACTCACTCTGTGTGCATAATAGTGTTTAACATAATTTGTTTATGACTACCTCATCTCTGTATCCCACACATACAATTATCTGAAAGTTCCCTCAGTCGAGCAGTGAATTTCAAACACCGATTCAACCACAAAGACCAGGCTTTCCAATGCCTCGCAAAGAAGGGCACCTATTGGAAGATAGGTAAAAAAAAAAGTTTAAAAAAACAGACATATCCCTTTGAGCATGGTGAAGTTGTTCATTACACTTTGGATGGAGTATCAATACACCCAGTCACTACAAAGATACAGGTGTACTTCTTAACTCGGTTGCCTGAGAGGAAGGAAACAGCTCAGGGATTTCACCAAACTGAGGATGGATCAACAACATTGTAGTTACTCCACAATTACTAACCTAATTGACAGAGTGAAAAGAAGGAAACCTGTACAGAATAAAAAATATTCCAAAACGTGCATCCTGTTTGTAACAAGTCACTAAAGTAATACTGAAAATAATGTGGCAAAGCAATTCACTTTTTGTCCTGAATACAAACTGTTATGTTTAGGGCAAATCCAATACAACACATTAACAAGTACCACTCTCCAAATGTTCAAGATTAGTGGTGGCTGCATCATGCTATGGGTATGCTTGTATTCGTTAAGGACTGAGGAGTTTTTCAGGATAAAAAAGAAACTGAATGGAGCTAAGCACAGGCAAAATCCTAGAGGAAAATCTGGTTTGGTCTGCTTTCCACCAGACGCTGGGAGATCAATTCACCTTTCAGCAGGACAATAACCTAAAACACAAGGCTAAATCTACATCTATCTATCTAGTTGCTTGCGAAGAATACAGTGAATTCACACCCCTTGACATTTTTGACACGTTGTTGTGTTACAGCCTGAATTTAAAATGGAATAAATTGAGAGTGGCCCGAGTTACAGTTTTGACTTAAATCTACTTGGAAATCTATGCCAAGACCTGAAAATAGTTGTCTAGCAATGATCAACAACCAATTTTGACAGAGCTTGAAGAATTTTCTAAAAGAATAATGGGCAAATGTTGCACAATCCAGGTGTGGAAGCTCTTAGAGACTTACCCAGAAACACTCCCAGCTGTCATCGCTGATAATGGTGCTTCTACAAAGTATTGACTCAGGGGTTTGAATACTATTTCATTTTCAATAAATGTCCTGAAAATATGTTTTCACTTTGTCATTTTGAGGTATTGTGTGTGGGTGTATATCCAATCAACATTGTGTTCGGGCTGTAACACAACAAAGTGTGGAGTAAGTCAAGGGGTACTTTCTGAAATCACTGTATAGTGTAGTGTACAATGCACTGCTGAGATACCTGGGTTGTCTATAACAACCATATTCCACTCATTATCCGTATTTCATCGATACGCTGTAAGATGGTGAATTCCAATCAGGGAGACGGGCGATTCTGTATCAGTTGACGAGTCACGTGGGAAAAAGTGATCTTGTACAATGTTGCACGGGGCAGAAGTGGAATAATGGCTGCATTACAGTAGGCTACCCCTATTGCTGATGAATTGTCCTACGTATGTACTGTATGAGGATAAGGAAACTCAAAGACTGACATATTTGTTGCTCACAACCTGCCATTGGACACAAATACTGCATGGATAAATACTGTAAAATAGTGTATGAGAAATTATATTTACTGTCTATGATTCTTTCTATTCAACACATCAAAAATACGTTTTAAAATGTGTGTCTTGTAATTTTTGCTATGAGATTAAATGGTCATTAAAATGACAAAATGATGCATTGGTGACGAAATGAAATGTGCTCATGTTATTTCGCTAAAAACGTTGATTTTGCTTCACTAACCTTCTCCTGCAGTGGGCTAAATCAGCGTCACGCGGCGTTTCTTGGTGGTCTTAAACAAATCTACTTTGAAACAAAAGTATACACCTCACACACATGGTTATGGGCTTAAAAACAGAAGACATATGTACCATGTCCGATATAGAGTGGGAATGTCATACATTTGAGTTTGCATCCCAATATTACACTTTATATACTGTACATGACAGAAGACGGAAGTATAACAAACCGTTTGACATAGAAACACTGGATTTTTCAGTTTATTGTTTAGCATGAAATTATGAAAAATATTAATAAAATTTCACCCATGAGGCCACTAGGTCATTTGACTGCTAGAAAGGGTTACATGAATCAGTGGTTAAAGATGTGTGAAACCCCAATGAATGCATACTCAAAGGTTCTGAACATAAGATCGAGGGCATTACAAATGTTTTCCGTTTAAAATGTTGCACTTAGAGTTTAGAAAATTCACCAAATACTTGTGAAAACGGTAACATGCAAGATCCCTTTGACTCTAGACACCTTTTTTTCTAGTGTTAGTGTGCTTTAAGTAGTGTACACTATGCACCAATACAATAACCAGTACAATCTGAAATATTCTCCATGATCTTTATTTATATATTTATCCAGGTTAGTCTCATTGAGATCAAATGTATTTTGCAAGAGACGTAATCTAGAACAGATAGCAGCAAGTGTTAGTGTGTGTGTTCATGTGTGTGTGTGTGTGTATTCATGTGTGTATTATAGCCCGCGGCAGTTCAGCTATCTAACCATGTTTTTATTGGCCTCTTAAAACCTCCAAGATAACTGTGTTTTGAGAACGTGGCATATGAGGGTTAGCGTTCACATTCACCACCTGACCAAGGCAGCTGTGTTTTCAGCGCCTTCCAGAGGAAAGGCAGAAAGTCAAAAGTACTGGAAAAAGAGATGTGTGGAATTGGTCAGCAAAGCCTTCGCCCCCCCCCCCCCCCCCCCCCCCCCCCCCCCCCCCCATTCTCTCTCCTTCTCTCTCACACACTCTTCCGCAAGGGGACATTTTTATTTCAATTTTTTTCCTTTTTTTGGAACCTGTACAACCCCCCCCCCCCCCCCCCCCCCCCCCCCCTCCATCCGAACATCCGCAGTCCAGCAGCAATGGTAAATCTTTCAAAATCCATAATTCAAGCTCCAGCGCTAGTCTCCCCTCGTCTCCCCCTCCCCCACTCTCTCTGCCTGGGTAGGGAAAACCTCACACTGCCTGAGCTAGAGGAGAGGGAGAGAGAGAGAGAGAATGAGAGGGAGAATGAGAGGGAGAGAGAGAGAATGAGAGGGAGAGAGAGAGAATAAGAGAGAGAGAGGGAGAGAGAGAGAATGAGAGGGAAAGAGAGAGAGAGAATGAGAGGGAGAGAGAGATAATGAGAGGGAGGGGGGGGATCAAAAAGCGAGAGAGAGGGAGAGAGAACAAACCGAGACAAAGGGAGAGAGTAGATAGGGAGAGAGAACAAACCGAGACAAAGGGAGAGAGCGATGAGAGTGTAAAAAAGAGAGACGGAGAGATGGAGACTTAAATACTGATTCAAACCCCACATTGAAAAACAATAAACAAACATATGGCTGTGCTGCCACAGAAACAAACACCTTAGCAAATATACACTCAGGCTAGGTGCTACTGTATGCAAACAATGTTTTCATTGATACACACTTCACATTCACACCGCACAATTAGGAACCCCGGGTATGACCAAACACACACAAACACATGCACACACTCTCACTCACACACACACACATTCATTCTCTTACCCACTTTTATGGTTGAGAAAGATGAAGCAGAAGGAGTGGCTAAAAAGTCTGGCTGCACAGCTGATTGGCAAACTCACTGTAAATTGACAAATTATGTGACTGAACTGAACAAAAAGAAGAGTAACTATTATGAAACTAGAGGCTGAAGAAATCTGTCTTGGCCCCCAAGACCCTTACAAACTTTTACTGATGTACAATTGAGAATACCCTGTTGGGCTGTATCACCGCCTGGTACGGCAACTGCACCGCCCATAAACATAGAGCTCTCCAGAGGGTGGTGCGGTCGCATCACTGGGGCCACACTGCCTGCCCTCCAGGACACCTAATGCATCCTATGTCACAGGAAGGCCAAAAATATCATCAAGAACATCAACCACCCGAGCCACGGCCTGTTCACCCTGCTATCATCCAGAAGGTGAGGTCAGTACAGGTGCATCAAAGCTGGGACCGAGAGACTGAAAACAGCTTCTGTCTCAAGGCCATCAGACTGTTAAATAGCCATCACTAGCCGGCTACCACCCGGTTACTCAGCCCTGCACCTTAGAGGCTGCTGCCCTATGTACATAGTCATGGAATCACTGACCACTTTAATACTGTTTACGTACTTCTTTACTCATTTCATTTGTATATACTGTATTCTGCTGTATTTTAGTCAATGCCACTCTGGCATTGCTCGTCTTAATATTTCTCTATTTCTTAAATAAATTATTTTACTTTTAGACTATTGTTGTGAATTGTTAGATATTTCTGCACTGTTGGAGCTAGGAACACAAGCATTTAGCTACACCCGCAATAACATCTGCTAAATATGTGTATGTGACCAATCAAATTTGATTTGATTTGAAAATAAATTATATAAAGTATCATGGAAAAAAGCTTTGGAGTGAATGAAATGATGGACAGAAAGACTAATTCAACTTCATCTTTCATCTTCCATTGAAACAGAACTCATTCATCAATTGTTTTTAGCTATTGCTAATTATTTGAATGACTATATTATAAACTCAGGCATGAAATTCCAACAACAGCTGTGAGCCATCACATTCATACATAAAAGACCCAATAATGAGAGAAAAACTGTCATTTTTAATTCTGTAAAGTTAGTGTGGGAGAGGTGGAAAAATTATTGCTGTCCATCAATAACGAGAAACCATCTGGTTTCGCCACAACATAGATGGAAAACTATTGAAGATGGTAGCAGACTATATTGCAACTCCTGTTGGTCATATCTTAATCTGCGTCTGGAGAGAAGTGTTTGTCCTCAGATCTGGAGGGAAGCTAAAGTCATGCGGCTACCCAAGAATGGTAAAGAGCCCTCTACTGGTTCTAACAGCCGACCAATCAGCTTGCTGCCGGCTCTTAGCAAACTTTTGAAAAAATTGTGTTTGACCAGATACAATGCTATTTCTCTCTGAACAAATTAACTTTCATCGTGTGTTAAAGAAGGGCACTCAACATGTACTGCACTGACACAAATGACTGATGTTTGGCTAAAATAAATTGATAGTAAGAAGATTGTGGGAGCTGTTTTGTTAGACTTTAGTGTGGCACCAGCATTTGATATTATTAACCATAATCTGTTATTGGAAAAACGTATGTGTTATGGCTTTACATCCTCTACTATATCATGGGTTGAGAGCTATTTATCCAATAGAACACGGAGGGTTTCATTTAATGGAAGCTTCTCTAATGTAAAACATGCAAAGTGTGGTATTCCGCAAGGCAGCTGTCTTGGCCCTTTACTGTTCTCTATTTTTACTTATGATCTACCACTAGCATTAGTGGAACTGATAGCATTTCAGCAACATGAAATATTATCATAATCTGGTCATATACATCCCCAGGAAGACTTACACTTTTTTTAAATGTTAAATTTTTAAACATTTAATGACATTTTCATAGATTCTTAGAATATTTGCAATATAGAGTGGGAAAGTGGCTGTGCGTTTGGACAATTAATAAATACTGCAGTAAATAAAACCTAATAAAAACATCTGTCTCGTCCAGACCGGTGCGTCATAGCCAATCAGAGGCACAGTAGGCCTACATGGGAAAGGGAAAGGAAATGGAAAGGGGGATACCTAGTCAATTGTACAACTGAATGCATTCAACTGAAATGTGTCTTCCGCATTTAACCCAAACAAGCCATTTGCCACAAGGGCCTGCCATCATTCACTTTGAACTGGACTGTGTGTTTACAGGCAGTTGCATCAGTGCTACAGTAGATCATTAGAACACATCCGGCAAAAGCCACAAAATACACTTGAATGGATTTCTGCAAATATGTAGCTAAATACAACGGGAGTCCTCTTACATTTTGGAACCCTACAGTCCTATTGATCAATCAACCATAAAAGGGTAGGCTATCTTTCCATATATGCACATCAACAACAACAAGATCAACAACTAATTCTAGCCAGAGCAAGATGAGCTAAAATCTAATGAAGGAACATTAGATAAACCCTCTCAAACTTTTTCAGCTAGTTGGCTGTCAAAATTGCTCTAATAGACGATGTGGAATAGCCTATTCATTCTTCTGCAGCTTGCCTGCCAATGCATGCGTTGTTCCAACCAAGCACTCAAGCTAACTGGCTAAAGTTGGCCTGCTTGCTAGCTAGCTACTTTCAGACACAAATGACAACACACCTCACTGATCACCGGACATATTCAGCGGGTCTTACGGTTTCGTAAATTCATCAGTTATTCTGAACTCTGGCACACTCAGACAAGAGTGATCTGAAATCAGAGTAGATAGCTAGCCAGAGTGAATTTGCGAACGCAAGAGATACAGTGCATTCTGAAAATATTCAGACCCCTTCCCTTTTTCCACATTTTGTTACGTTACAGCCTTATTCTAAAATGAATTAAATAAAACATTTTCCTCGTCAATCTATACACAATACCCCATAATGAAAAGTGAAAACAGTTTTTTAGAAATGTTTGCAAATGTATAAAAAAAAAAAAACAGAAATACATTATTTACATAAGTATTCAGGCCCATTGCTAGGAGACTCGAAATTGAGCTCAAGTGCATCCTGTTTCCATCCTCTGGGGCGGCAGGGTAGCCTAGTGGTTAGAGCATTGGACTAGTAACCGAAAGGTTGCAGGTTCAAATCCCCGAGCTGACAAGGTACAAAATCTGTCGTTCTGCCCCTGAACAGGCAGTTAACCCACTGTTCCTAGGCCGTCATTGAAAATAAGAATTTGTTCTTAACTGACTTGCCTAGTAAAATAAAGGTTAAAAAATTTTTTATAATAACATTGATCATAGGACAGGATTTGGAAAGGCACACACCTGTCTATATGGGTCCCACAGTTGACTTTGACAGGGCTCCAGAGTTCCACTGTGGAGATGGGAGAATCTTCAAGAAGGACAACCATCTCTGCAGCACTCCACCAATCAGGCCTTTATGGTAGAGTGGCCAAATGGAAGCCACCTAAAGGACTCTCTGACCATAAGAAATAAGATTCACTGGTCTGATGAAACCAAGATTGGACTCTTTGGCCTGAATGCCAAGCGTCACCTCTGGAGGAAACCTGGCACAATCCCTACGGTGAAGAAAGGTGTTGACAGCATCATGCTGTGGGGATGTTTTTCAACGGCAGGGACTGGGAGACTAGTCAGGATCGAGGAAGAGATTAACAGAGCAAAGTACAGAGAGATCATCGATGAAAACCTGCTCCAGCGCGCTCAGGACCTCAGACTGGGGGCGAAGGTTCACCTTCCAACAGGACAACGACCCTAAGCACACAACCAAGATAACGCAGGCGTTGCTTCGGGACAAGTTTCTGAATGTCCTTCAGTGACCCAGCCAGAGACCAGACTTGAACCCGATCTAACATCTCTGGAGAGACTTAAAAATAGCTGTGCAGAGACGCTCCCCATCCAACCTGACAGAGCTTGAGCGGATCTGCAGAAAACAATCAGAGAAACACCCCAAATACAGTGGTGCCAACCTTGTAGCGTCATACCCAAGAAGACTTGAGGTTGTAATCGCTGCCAAAGGTGCTTCAACAATGTACTGAGTAAAGGGTCTGAATACTTATGTAAATGTGATATTTCTGTTTTTTTCTTTTAATACATTTTCAAACATGTCTAAAAATATGTTTTTGCTTTGTCATTATGGGATATTGCATGTAAATTGATGAGGGGAAAAACTATTAAATTAATTTTAGAATAAGGCTGTAATGTAACAAAATGTGGAAAAAGTCAAGGGGTCTAAATACTTTCCGAATGCACTGTATGTGCATAGATGCAAACACACACACACACTCTCCCTCTCTCTCTCTAACACACACTCAATACACACCCACACATTATTATTCTTTGGTTGTATTTTTTTATTTATTGTGAAATTGGTGTGTCTTTAGTTGTTTTTATATATATATATATAAGTGTATATGTGTATATATATATATATATATATATATATATATATACACATTGCCTTAAGAAAGTATTCACACCTCTTGACTTTTTCCACATTTTGTTGTGTTACAATCTGAATTTAAAATGGATTAAATTGAGATTATTTGTCAATGATCTACCATACCCAATAATGTCAAAGTGGAATGATATTTTATACATTTTATGTTTATAAAATTCTTGACTCAATAAGTTTTCAACCTCTTTGTTATGGCAAGCCTAAATACGTTCAAAAGTAACAATTTGCGTAAAAGGTCACATAAGAAGTTGCACTCTGTGTGCAAAAATAGGGTTTACCATGATTTTTGAATGACTACCTCATCTCTGTACCCAACACATACAATTATCTGTAAAGTCCCACAGTCGTGCAGTGAATTTCAAACACAGATTCCACCAAAGGACCAGGGAAGTTTTCCAATGCCTCAGAAAGAAAGGCACCTATGGGTATCTGGGTAAAAAAAAAGCAGACATTGAATCTCCCTTTGAGCATGGTGAAGTTATTAACTACACTTTGGATGATGTATCAATACACCCAGTCACTACACACATACAGACATACTTCCTAACTCAGTTACCGGAGAGGAAGGAAACCGCTCAGGCATTTCACCATGGGGCCAATTGTGACTTTAAAACAGTTACAGAGTTTAATGGCTGTGACAGGAGAAAACTGAGGATGGATCAACAACATTGTAGTTACTCCACGATACTAACCTAAATGACAGAGTGAAAAGAAGGAAGCCTGTACATAATACAAATATTCCAAAACATGCATCCTGTTTACAACAAGGCACTAAAGTAAAACTGAATGTGGCAAAGCAATTCACTTTTTGTCCTGAATACAAAATGTTATGTTGGGGGAAAATTCAATTCAACACATTACTGAGTACCAATCTCCATATTTTCAAGCATGGTAGTGGCTGCATCATGTTATGGATATGCTTGTAATCATTAAGGACTGGGGAGTTTTTCAGGATAAAAAATAAATGCAATGCACAGCACAGGCAAAATCAAAGCGATAAACCTTGTTCAGTCTGCTTTCCACCAGACACTGGGAGTTTAATTTACCTTTCAAGTCAAATCTACATGTATTGGTCACATACACATATTTAGCAGATGTTATTGCAGGTGTCGCGAAATTCTTGTTTATTTGTTATGTTTTTCGGCTGTATGTAATAATACAAGAAACGTTCTGGGCTAATAATGCAAAAAAAAAAAACGAAATACTGCAAAGTTGCTTAGGAGCTAGAGCTGCCATGTCAGTCGGTGCCATCTTGACAGGACAATAACCTAAAACACAAGGCCAAATCTGCACTGTAGTTGCTTCGAAGAAGACAGACAATGTTCCTGAGTGACCGAGTTACAGTTTTGACTTCAATCTACAAAGAAAACCTATGGCAAGATCTTAAAATGGTTCTAACAATGATCCACAACCAATTAGAATTTTGACAAGAATTGTGGGCAAATGTTGCACAATCCAGGTTTGGAAAAACTCACTACCTAGAAAGAGTCTATAATCGCTGCCAATGGTGGTTCTACAAAGTAGTACCTAATACTTACTTAAAGGACATATTTCTGCATTTTCAATAGATTTGCAAAATAAATTAAAAAAAAACATGTTTTCACATGGTATTGTTTTTAATGGATGAGAAAACAATATATTTAATTCATTTTGAATCCAGGCTGCAACACAACAAAATGTGAAATAAATCAAGGGGTATGAATACTTTTGGAAGGCACTGGAATGTTTAAGTCTGGAATGTCTACATGTTCATGTTTTTAAATGTATATAAATTGAAAAGTATTTTTGTCTGTAATTATGTGTCGGATCCCAGTAAGACTGTTGCCGATGGCATCAACTAATGGGGATCCTAAATAAAATCAGAATCTCTCGTACACACACACACACACACACTAGAACCCACACACACACTCTCCCAGACGGTGGCGTGGGACCAGAGGCCCTCCCTGGTTGTGTCTGTCTGCTCCACGTGTCTGAGCTGTCCTTGGGTTTCCGGCCCTCTTTGAGAGGCCTCTGATTTATGAGACAGATCTCGCTGTGTGTGTGTGTGTGTGTGCGTGCGTGTGTGTGTCGTCTATGTGTGTGTGTCTGTACGCGTGTGTGCACGGTGTGTGTGTGGGTACACGTGCGGCCCTGTGTGTGCATATGTGCGTGTGTGTGTGTGAGCTGTGAATGTGCGCTGTCTGTCCATGCCAAATTTGTCTCGTGTTACTCTCCCAGGCTGCACAGCTTTGCAAAAGCCCCCAAGTTATAATTCTGCAGACAGCCCTCAACTGGCCCCAGACCAACAGCTCTACCACTGGCTTTTGTATAGGGCTCGCATTGAGAGATGTGTGTTGGGGAAAGTGTGTGTGTGTGTGTGTTTATGATGTAACCGGGCTATCTGCATTGTGTCCCGCCACCCCTCTTTTACGCTACTGCTACTCTCTGTTCATCATATATGCATAGTCACTTCAACCATATCTACATGGACATACTACCTCAATCCGCCTGACTAACCGCTGTCTGTATGTAGCCTCGCTACTATTACAGCCTCGCTACTGTTATTTTTCACTCTCTTTTTACTGTTGTTTTATTTCTTTACTTACCTATTGTTACCTATTGTTCACATAATACCTTTTTTGCACTGTCGGTTAGAGCCTGTAAGTAAGCATTTCACTGTAAGGTCTGTTGTATTCGGCGCACGTGACAAACAAACTTCGATTTGATGTGCATAGGCTTGTTTTTGTGTGTGTACGCGTGTGTGTGTGTGCATGTATATTTGGCTGCGCGTGTGTACACCTACGTGTTGTATGAATGTGTTTTTCTCCGTGTCTGCTTACGTTTACGCGCGTCTCCCTCATCTGGCCCTTTCCCTGTCCCCCCCGCTGTCCTCTCTCTCCAGTCTCTTCCTCGCTCCCCACTCTCTCTCTCCAGTCTCTTCCTCGCTCCCCACTCTCTCTCTCCAGTCTCTTCCTCGCTCCCCACTCTCTCTCTCCAGTCTCTTCCTCGCTCCCCACTCTCTCTCTCCAGTCTCTTCCTCGCTCCCCACTCTCTCTCTCCAGTCTCTTCCTCACTCCCCACTCTCTCTCTCCAGTCTCTTCCTCGCTCCCCACTCACTCTCTCCAGTCTCTTCCTCGCTCCCCACTCTCTCTCTCCAGTCTCTTCCTCGCTCCCCACTCTCTCTCTCCAGTCTCTTCCTCGCTCCCCACTCTCTCTCTCCAGTCTCTTCCTCGCTCCCCACTCTCTCTCTCCAGTCTCTTCCTCGCTCCCCACTCACTCTCTCCAGTCTCTTCCTCGCTCCCCACTCTCTCTCTCCAGTCTCTTCCTCGCTCCCCACTCACTCTCTCCAGTCTCTTCCTCGCTCCCCAGTCACTCTCTCCAGTCTCTTCCTCGCTCCCCACTCACTCTCTCCAGTCTCTTCCTCGCTCCCCTCTCTCTCTCCAGTCTCTTCCTCGCTCCCCACTCTCTCTCTCCAGTCTCTTCCTCGCTCCCCACTCTCTCTCTCCGGTCTCTTCCTCGCTCCCCACTCTCTCTCTCCAGTCTCTTCCTCGCTCCCCACTCTCTCTCTCCAGTCTCTTCCTCGCTCCCCACTCTCTCAATCTCCAACGTCGTAACAAGCCAGCCGTCTCATAACGAATTTGACCCTCACTAATGACCACCTGTTTGTTGTCGGGGGAACGTGCCGGGGCCAGCGCCTGTGTTGGTTAACGTGATTACCGGACAAACAATGGGGGGCAGGCGGGGTCAGGAGACAACAGACGAGCCATCAAAGGAACCCATTGGTTTAATGATGTTTCGTGGTCCCTCCATCCCCGTCATCCTACTAGCTCTGGCAGGGAGCGAGGGGGGCATTGAAGGCATTGAAATGGAACACCAGCAGAACCAGCAACACCAACTGTCTGTCTCTTTTGTCTGTGAGAGAAGGCAGGACTTGGTTATTTATAGAGATTTTAACAGACTGGACTGGACTGGGCAGAAAAGAGAGGGGCAGGCTGGATGGGACCCATGGAGAGGAATACAGGGAAGGGAGGGATACAGGGACAGTTCTCTGGCATAGAGTGGTGGGGTGGTCCAAGCAGAAATCCACAGACATTGATCGCTGTTTGTCTCTCGCTGTCTTTCTCTTTCTCTCCCTCGCTCTCTCCATCATTCTGTCGCTCACTCTCTTTTGCTCTCGCTCTCATATACAGCACATGGGTGAAAGCCATCTTCCATTTATATTTCCCTCGCTCGCTCTCCCTCGCTCTCTATCTCTCTCTCTCTCGGTGTAACCCAGGGTGAGAGATGTACAGTGGAGAAAATGTGGCCACATGTCAAAAGCCCAGAGCTGGAGAGCCAAGCAGGCAGGCAAAGTCAAGAGAAGAATAAGGTCAAGATGAATACCACGGCTGTGTCCTAAATGGCACCCTATCCCATAGATAGTGCACTACTTTTGACCAGAGCCCTCGGCTGGGATGAGGGCAGATTCACGTAGGAAGTCCTATTAAAATCAAGGAGAAAAACCCAGGATAACGGCCAAAGGAAGTGGACTATTCAGTACCTAGCCCTGATCCACTGGTGCTCTATAATTCAGTTTAATTTTTTTAGGACTAAAAAAGATATGGTGAAAAGAACATGTATTGTCATTATGTAATAAGTGCAATATAATCCACATATATGAATTTATGAGAAAGAGCCAGGATAAAGGCCAGACGTTAATGCACTACTGGGCTATAATTCAGTTCCACTCTGATATATAGTGTTATATGATATAAAATATAATAAAAATAAATGATAGAGCTTCCATTTCCCATATATGGCAATAGATAATAGTCTTCTGGCCAATAGAGCATTTTATTGGTCAGAATATAGTGTGTATAACAAATACAGCCTATTGTCCTATTTAAACCAGGCATTGTGTAGACAACTTCTTATTTCTTTGTTTGAACATTGGCCAAACCGCTTCCCTCCATTTTAAAACAACTCTGCCAAATCGAATGATAATGATCCTTTTTTCCATAAAACATCATTTTCATGAATCCACTCCCTTGCCGCAGAGGAGGAGGCAGCCGCCGTTTTCACTGGATAAATGAAAAGCCCCATTACTCCCTCCCTCTCTCACTGCACCACCTCCGGAAAATTAAAATTCAATCAAAATAGGCAAATTTGCTCCCCCACAGGACACCATTGAGAGGAGCGTGCTCCGCGGCGTTAGGTACTCCAATCAATGGCCTTGTTCCCTCCTCACAGACCGACCAGGAACTCACAATTTGCATGACACAGGAGGGTGTTCGGCTCATACACACACAGACACGCACACAGGATACGCGCACACATACACACACACAGTGGATATCTGGCACCTCCAGGAAAGGAAGCGATCACGTACTTAAGTTTCCTTTGAGCTGCGCTTTAATCCAACTTATAGCAGGGCTGATGTGGTCTGGTTCAAATCTGCAGTGGGCAGATAATGGATTTTGAATGGTGTGTGTGTGTATGTGTGTGTGCGTGCGTACATGCGTGCATGGGCTCTGCTACAGACACTGAAGGGCAGAGACACGGTTTCTTTCTCTCTTTCCCTCTCTTTCTCTCCTTCTCTTTCCCCTCTTCTTGACTCCTGCACACTCTGCGGCAGCCAAGTGCTCAATACGCTATCGACTGGCTCACCGTGGCAACCTGCAGAATTCCGCCGCCTCCCCACGAGCCCGGCAGCCTGTCCATCGACCCCCCCCCCTCATCCCTCCCTCTCTCCATCCCTGCTTCCCATCCCCCACTCCCAGCTCCAGGGAAGCGATGACGTGGGGGCTTCTTGCTTGGGAAAGAAAAAAAGAGGGAGAGAGAGAGGGAAGAACAGAGAGAGAGCGAGAAAGAGAGAGACTCCCTACTCACCGCAGTAACGGTGACAATGGCACTAGGAGAGCCATTTCAGAGCAATGAGCCAGAAAACGCAGCCCCACAGCTGCCATTCATTCTGCTAAGCATCACACTCACTACAGTCTATGGCACCACAATACAATGAATCTATCAAATAGATCTAACATACAGAATACAACACCTGAATGAGATCCATGTGAAAAAAAACAGCTGTATCTACTGTAGCTAACGTATTACATCTAATAGGACTGAATTTAATATTCAATTGAATATTCCAATTTTAGCACCAGCTCCTCTGGTTTGGCCAAACAAACAAAAAACATTTCAAATGTTAAGCATGTCAACGGAAAAGGAAATCTAAAGCATTGCATCAAAACATACTGGATAGGTTCACATTAATGTCATATCCAAGTAGGACAGCATGTAATGGACTTGGATTTGCTTCCACCTCAGTAACCAGCGTTAGCCAGCTAGCTAGCTAGCTTCCCCAATTAGCTTCCCTAAACTGAAAGGATATTCCATTTCAAATCGGCCCCAGGTCATCCATCTTGGATGACTTTCCCCCCGAAATGAGAACAGCATGGCGTTAAGACGGTTGCTAATCATTGTGTTGGGCTAATAATAATTATTCCTCGGTGGTTGCAGACAGCAGCACCCGGCTGGGCCTGGCTGGGCAGCCAGTGTGATGGCACAGCCTAATCATCCCCCATCGAGCCCTGTCAGGGTGGCTGCAGGCCGCTCTTAACATTTAGACACACTCACAGGCACATAGAATACAATCCTAGACCCTCACTTCTCAGCTTAAGATCCCCCCCATTCTCCCTCTCTCTCGTAAATGACTACTGGTGCCTATCAGGGTCTCTCTCTCTCTCTCTCTTTCTCTCTCTCTCACTTATGGGTTCTCTAGGTTACCATCATGGCTAGAGGGATGTTGGGGGGGGATCTCCAATGGTGGATCTCGAAACTCTCAGTCTAGCCTAGGCGGCAGGTTAGAGCGTTGGGCCAGTAACCCGAAAGGTTGCTGGATCGAATCCCCGAGCTGACAAGGTAGAAATGTGTCGTTCTGCCCCTGAAAAAGGCAGTTTAACCCACTGTTCCCCGGTAGGCCGTCGTTGTAAGTAATAATTTGTTCTTAACTGACTTGCCTAGTTAAATCAAGGTCAAATCAAATGTTAAAATGCCAATATACATACTGTATATGTCCAGGCTG
>NC_034193.2:41740451-41857951 GCF_002021735.2 Oncorhynchus kisutch
TGGTTATGGAAGCCGTTGTCAGGTCAAACCCGTGACCCTCTCCTTGAATGCGAGCTGAGTGCATAACCTTTAACCTTTTGGCCAATAAGAGACTGAGGTTGGGCCCAGAGAGTGCTGGAGTTTTTAAGTCTAGAAGGGATACAGCTTTTGTCAAAATGGACGTTTCGTAGAATGAACCTAGCAGGTTATGAGAATTAGGTCAAGGTTAGGGTTAGCTAAAATGCATAGAAAAATCACCTTTTGACACGCTGTATACCATCTAGACATGACCCTAATAGAGCCTCTACCACAACCCTTGCATGAATGGACTTTTTTTTTAAACAATATTTATTTGCTATTATTTTGTCCCTTCTGAGCAAAATGTGTGTTGACATGAGAAAAATTCTGTTGAATGTTTTTTTCTATGCTGCCTGTTTAATAGCAGTGGACGTGGACTATGACCATGGACTGTATTCACCTGTGTACATGCAAAATAAAATAGACCCAATCCAGTGTGATCAAAGGTAAAGCAGATTCTCTTCAGAAAGACAACTATCAAGTATCCTAGAAATTGTGCTTTTGCACAGTATAAGATATTGTTCATATGGTGGATCACAAGCAACCTTTTAATTTGACAGAAAATGAATAAAATGCATTTAAAAAACATTATTTTTTTGCACACGCAGACTTGTGTTGCCGTTATAATCAGCAACTTCCATCTATTTACAAAATAGTTCATGGACTGATTGACTTTTTATGTAGATATATACGCGTGTAGATATGCACACATAGAGCTCATGTCCAGTGTGCGCACACAGTACTGTTTTCTGCTATCTACGTCTAACATAATTGACTTTCACTCAGTTTCTAGATAATAGATCAGACCATATGGACTGTTGCTTCTTGTAGCATGCTTTGCCAGCCGAGCCCTGTGACATTTAGTCGCCGACCGGTGCAATTTCTCACGTGGTGTAAAACCCACTTTATTCTGTGTGTATGTAAGTATTGTGTGTGTAAATTAGTTTTCTTTTTGCTAAATTTGTCTGAAATTTTAACATTTTTATTTCTCATTTCAGTCTTTTGTATTTATTACAGTGTGTTCATAGTTTTTTCACATCAGCTGCTCTGTGAGCTTCAACTGACACTGTAAATAAGAAAAATAAAAGCGGAAATTATAAACCTCTTGTACCCTTGCAGAAAACAAGCAATAAACTCTATGCTGTTTGGAACTCACAGCATAATGTTTCATAGAATAAAGTGTTATGTTCTTTCCTAGGTCTCATAAAATGAAGGGAATTGGTAAGACATTTCATTTAAGTTGCACACAAAATGAGGGCCAATTATTTACCATGTAAGGCTCTCAATTTCAAAATCCATCCTCTCATCTGCAATGATTTGAAAAGACTTGACAGGTGAAAACAATGTAGTGGAAACTCCATGAAGATGGCTTTCACCCGGGCTCATTTCCCAAAAGCAT
This sequence comes from Oncorhynchus kisutch, assembly GCF_002021735.2. NCBI lineage: Eukaryota > Metazoa > Chordata > Actinopteri > Salmoniformes > Salmonidae > Oncorhynchus > Oncorhynchus kisutch. The sequence goes on from NC_034193.2 coordinate 41,741,908, forward strand.
CATGAACTTAACCTTAACATGCTTTTGGGAAACTGGACCCTGGTCAGACCGGTGCACTGTACCAGGGACAGAACAGCTACCTGGGCCGGGTCCCTGGAACAAGTGGCCTTGACAGAACACAAGATTGATAAGTGATGTTCTCACGTCTATATAATGTCGGTTCATATAGGGGACATTTAGACCCGAGTTTACGTGTGTAAAATGGACTTTATTCCTATTTTAATGAACTTCTCTGTTATTCTAAATCACATGGGGGAAATGCCAGTGCCAGCAAGGTAGGCATTTAGGTTGGAGAGCAAAGAAATGGAGGTGTGGCTGCTTGTGTCCACAGATATTCCCTATTCTGACCTTGATTTAATTCCACTTTTATTCACAACCGTGAATAAGGTCAAGAACCTGCCAGTTTCAAGAGGGAAAAGCATCTACTTATTTTCTGACCACAATCTCCATGTACTAATTATATAAACTGATACTATTGATACTAGGTAGGTCAATGAGTAATCCATTTTAACCAGGGGATTGTAAATATAGGATAAGTGACAATTCTTAAAGATCTATTTTACCTGGAGATTAATGTGAATCTAGTCATGGCAGAAAACTGACATGACAGGCAGGGCTATTTATGCCTTTTTCCTACAGTGAAGTATGAAATGCTGTGTCATTATGCAGAATCCTTCATGTATGGCTTTTTAATTTGTAGGGATTGAGACGCAAACCAAATTGGATGACAAGGAAAGTTGCAGCAAATGTAACCTTTGTGCTCTCTAGAATGTTTTAATCATATGCCCGCCAACTTTTCCAGTTACCTTTAATTTGTAGGCTAGAGCATATGTTAAATATTCTTAGCCACAATAAGTAATAACCAGGTCGGGCAATATATTTAACAGACAATTTTGTGTTTGTTCCCTTCCCTACCTACGTATCATTCCATTACATCGTTTGATTTAACCTACCTTTATTTCCTCTAAACACGGTGACATCCTTGTGATTGAGAGTCAAGTAATAGTGTATAATAGTTAATGAAGGCCAAAAGCAAATTGTAGTAAAATTCAAATCGGGACCTATAGACTTATTAATCATTATGGAGCTCAAACCGTGACTTGGCACTTGCCCTCACAGTTTGATCAGTGCAGGAAATTAGGGTATTATATTATACCAAACTATTATATAATTATGTAGGCATTAGGATTCATTCCCTAAAAATAAGTGTAAAAAGTGTTTTTACACATCTACCCATAGGTACTGAACGGAGACGAATATGCATATGTTTTCATGCCTATCTTTCTATATTCTGAACCATTCTCCATGGTTCTACATTCAAGTCTTGCACTGATCAAACTCTAATAAAAAAAAAAGGTACACCTTATTTAAATGGATTGTTTTAGAGATTTAAATAGAAAAAACCCTCCCTGACCACAAATTGGTAGGACAACCAGTGGGTGTGCGCTGTTTGGGGTTTATTCAAACGTATTCGGTGTGCATAGGAAAGGCATACATTTCCTGATTATGAAATCGGACCCATACACCCTATTCTCATGGTACCTGGCCTTGTACACGCAGGATGTCTTATTAACCATTGATTTGTTTGTTAGTACAGTAGTTTACTGGCAAAGGGAACCTTTACAGAATTCTGATTATCAACGCTCTCTGGTGTTGGAACAGTGTAGTGGGTTAGTTCAATAACCTAAAAACCGGACTAAAAGTTCATTCACAGTACAATCAAATAAACAATTCATCGACATTGTTAACGCTACGGGAGACAAATCCTGCATACCATTAAAAGGAAGAGATGGAATCAAAGAATCTTGTCCTGAGTTGCATCCAATTTCCACAATGGTCCTGTTTGGTTGTGAAAGACAATTCACTGGACTACACATCTTTACCACATGACAAAATCAAAATGACAGCACAAAATGCACAGTGAGGGAGTCATTTTTTTGCATTCTTAAATAATCAAGTATTTAAAACAAATCGAAGAGTAGGACTCCGATCCGTGGGTGTTTAGAGACTTTAGAGTTTGTTTTCAGCATCCGAAGGAAAGTTAGCGGCAGGTAGCTATAGATTGCTAGCTCGTTAGCGGGGTCAGTGCAGACAGCTGGTGTTGTACTGGAAGGAAGCCATCTGCACGCGACCCCGTAACCTTTGGACCTCCAGGTCATGGAAGTAGTCGTCGTCATCGTTCTGGACGATAATCTTCTGCAGCTCGCCTATCTCCCTCTCCATCTTGGAGCGCAGCTCCAGCTTCATCTTCTGAAGGGCCTGCAGAGAGTGAGAGAAACGCTTTAATATCCTGACCCCCAACACCGCAGGATGTATGAAGTAGTCACATGCTGAACCCTGAAGAAGTTCACCTGTAAAGTATGAGCATTCATCTCAATCTCCCCAAAAATGTGCAGACAAAGTAGAGGTACAATGTAGTAAATTGTGTGTGAATGAGCCTGCATTTACCTTTTCTTGGGCCTTCTTCCGTACTTGGATATCCTGTCTCTCTGTAGCGAGAGTGTCGGCCAATAATGAAAACTGAAAGATGGCAGAACAGTGTGGGATGAGCTTTCAGCTGTCCCGTTCTTTCACATCAGTGCCGATGGAGGAACAGAGACGAGATCAGGAAGCCATTTCTTGGGTCTTACTCTCCCTACTAATTCCGCATAGCGTGGTGTGTGTTCATATGAAAGAGGGTCGTGTGTTGGTTCTACCTGGTCCTTGTAATAGTTCTCCATAGATTGGATCTGGTCTCTGTGTTTTTTCTGGTGCTCCTGGCGCTGCTCCTTGGCGTAGGCCCTCTGCTCTCGGAGACGAGCCTTCTGCACCTCCAAGCCCTCCTCAAACACCTGCTTAAACATCTGGAACACAACACACTTATACAACCAATACAATACATCTGGAATACAACCAATCGTTACATGTGTTTGTATAGTCGTTGTGTTCATGACCTGTTTCCCTTTGACTTTACAATGGAACTAAATACATGACAATTGTGTCAAATCTTCCCTTGAAAAAAATACATGGGGTGGAAAATGGAATGGAAAGTACAGTGTTTGAAGGGGATGGAGGCTCAGCGCGGCGTCACTAACTGACCCTCTCCTCTTTCGTGCGGGCCCTCATCATGCGTGCTCGGAGCTGGACGTGGTAGTCACCGTGGTACTTCTTGGCCCGGGCGATCTGCTGCCTCTGCTCCTTCAGACGGTTCTGAGTCGACTTCTGTTGCTGGATACGCTCCTTAAAATCCCTCTGGGAGGGGAGAGGAGCGACACGGCTGTACAGTTAGAGGGGCTGTTTGTATTATTGCTTGGTGTGTGTGTGTGTGTTTAAGAATGTGTGAGAGACATAGGACTGGTAATATATATATATATATATATATGTGTGTGTGTGTCTAGCTTACATGTACGCTGAAGCATGTTTTTGAGTGGCTCACCAGGCGTCTGTTGTGTTCTTGCTCTTTGCGGATGATCACCCCCAGCAGGTTGTGTCTCCTCTGAGCCTCATCCACCTGGAGAGAGAACATTGACGCGTTAACGGCAGGAGATCGAGGTGGAAAAGTTGCAATGGTGAACCCTGGTCTCTGGGGGTCATTACGGGGCCTTCGCCCAATCACAGGCTCCGCACTTAGACATCTGTTTTAACGTTACAGACAGGTAGGAGACTTGCAGAGATCCAAGAGATCCAAGATAAGCTAAAAACATCCCAGCTCACCCTGTGGTTTATATGGTGGATAGTGTGTTACAGCGCCCCACCTGGCAGGTGAGTTTAGTGCGTGGGCCCTGCCTCTGGTTGTCCAGGGAGAGGGAGGCGTTGAGACGGTCCACCTGGCCCAGCTGCTGCTGCCACATCCTGCCCAGGGCGTGGGGCGAGAGGTGCAGGTGGGGGAACTCCTCCAGGAGCAGGGGGAGCAGGTCGTTGTCCTTCACCTTCACTGGAAAACAGGGACGAGGGAGAGAGAGCGAGAGAAGCACAAACGGTTAATATAGAGGGACAAATCCATACCGTGCACAAAAAGACTAATGCGCAAATCCATATCAAGCTCTTTCTCCTAAGGCATATGTAGTTGTGAAAAGATTGAATAGATAGCCAAGGAAACATCCTCCATGTTAGTTTCACCGAGGCCAATGCTGCGTTTTTAGGTTCAGGGCAAATGAAGGAGAGGAAGCCACTTTGCACTTTGATTAGATTTGAGTTGATACTGTCTCCATCTCACTGGCAGAGACTCCAGATTGGGGGTCTTACTTGGTGGGGCTCTCCTGGTTTTGTCCTGTCGCCTGCGGCCCGGTGTCGGTTGTCTGGTCCTGGGGGAGTGGTGTCGGGCTGCTGTGGTGTACACTTGGGACGGTTTGGGGGTTCGGGGAACATCTCTCAGTATGGCCTCTCTGTACTCCCTCTCCTACAGGGCAAAAGCACACACAGAACGTCTGCTGTAGATAATATTGGAACACACAGTCTCTCTATCGCAGTCTCTGCCGGAGGGCTACTACGTACACAGCCACATGGTGTCTCAACGCACACACCTCCCCAGGGCTACAATGAGTAGGTCTGATGCTGTTTACACACACCTCTCTCCCCCTCCCTCACTTACCGCCTCCTGTGCTCTGGTTCGTTCCATGGCCATAGCAGCCCGTTCTCTATCCTCGTACACTTTCAGCTCCTCCTCATAGGCTGTTTCCAGCTAGAGAGAGAGGTATACACACCAACTGTGTTGGACCGTTCAACTTGTCTCTTTTAAAAAGGTGACCATCTTTATACTGAATGTGGCGTTGGTCAATGTGATGATGTGGCAATTCCCTCTGACCTGGCGGTGTTTGTGTTGGGGCTGTAGACGGCGGAGTTGTCGTCGGCGCGTACGGGCGGCGGTGTGTCTCTGTGTGACCCTTCCACTCACGGCGCCCTCTAGCTGACCTGAAAGGGAGCGGCGGGCCCGGAGAGGGGAGGGGGACAGGGTACAGGGGGACGTGGGTGCTCGCGGCGTACCTGGGAGAAGGGTCAGAGGTTAAAGTTTAAAGCCGAGGAAACGTTAAATCATAGAGTTGGTCAATAATGACTTATTGAAGTTCTACATTCAGGCTAGTCAACGGTGCTTTTGTTGGAGAAGTGTGGTGTAATCTGGGACCGTATCCACAAAGCATCTCAGAGTAGGAGTGCTGATCTAGGATCTGCCCATACAAATCGCATTCCTTATGATATTAAAGGCTAAACTGATCCAAGATCTGAGATGCTGTATGAAAACAGCCCCTGACGTTATTGAAGAGGTGGAGTGTATGTACCTGTTGGCCTCCTTGGGGGCCTGCGACACTCCATGACACTGTCACTGTGGTGAGACTGTTTGTCCTCCTCCTTGACCTCGTCGGGCTCTCCACTCTCTCCTAGCGCTCTCTTTAACATCTGACGAGTGGAAACACACACACACACACGTTAAAACCTAGATTTACATTGCTGAGATGCCGGGGGTGACAATCCCAGCTCCCGACACCTTAGTTTTTCCCCCCACACACAATTTAGCGGTGCGATGAATGGTCAGCTGGGAAGCACGCAAAGTGAAAGCACGTCGGGTGGGATGATTCTCCGGGTGAATGGGACTGGAAGGCATCCATCAGGCGGTGAGACGGCTCAGAACTTGTCCCGTATCCCCACAATGTAAATATAGCTTGACACACACAGTCATTGGACTAACCAGTAAGGTCCAAGTGCGTCACACACACACACACACGAGTGTACCACTCACCAGGTCCAGCTCCTCTAGTCGTCGGGACAGCTTCTCAGACATGTGGTGCAGCTCCTGTTCTGCCTTCCTGTTCCTCTGTCTACGCCAGGAGAGAGGCTCCTCACAATCTTCCTCCTCTAGTACCCTGTTACTGCTGCCAGGAGAGAGAGAGAGCGTGTGAGAGAGAGAGGGAGGGGGAAGGAGAGGGGCAAAAGGTAGGAAGAGTAGAGACAGAAAGGGTGAGGCAGGGAGGTGAATGTTAGATTGAGTGGCCTCTGTGTGTAACTAACTCATGTGCATGTATATTGCTTTTCTCGCTATGCATCTACAATGCTATTCTAACCACCTCCCGTTGTGTTGTTCTTACCTGAGCCCCGTCCGCCCCCTGTGAGCCCAGCTGTCCTGCTGCGTGAAGGTCTCTTCCTCCTCATCTTCCTCAGTGTCCAGTGGTGCCCTGTCCTCCAGCTCATCCTGCAGGGTGAGGAAATGAATGTCTGGCTGTGTCCGGAATAGAACCCTCCTGGGACCCACACTGGTAGGCTATAGAGAAAGAGAGAAATTTGCTAAATAAATTCAACAATTTAGTCCTTAATTAGCTGTAAATTGAACATGCATTGGACATAAATTGGACATGCATTAGCAAATCATTAGATTTGAATTAGGCGTGAGGTCGACTTCAACTATTGAATTAGCCCTCATTTGAGGCATTGTAACTACAACAGTCCAAAGGCCAAGCGGTTCGTCATGCCTTACTTCCGGCTGCTCCTTGGCCTCCTCTAGCCTGGCCTTGGTTTGACTGGACACAGACTTCTCACTCTCCACTACAAATGAAAAGCATGGAGGAAGAAGAGGTTGAATAAGTCAAATTGATACATGGTTTGGAGGTGCTACACATTCATTCTGTGATGCATTGGACAGCGTGTCTCACCGGGTGAGTGGATGAAGGCTGGCGAGCGCACTCCATTGGTAACTGTGTCAGCCACTGGCCTTGGAGACTGAAAAGAAAGAGAGAGAGAGTTGGTCATTCATTAGACAGAGAAAAGGGGACAGAGACAAAGGGGTGGATGCATTTCCACTCAATGGGGCAGGGAGAATTCACAATCAAACTGTGACAAAAGAGAACCCGTCAGGAGGAGGAGTCTCAGCGGATGCTAACGACATAATCACGCAAAAGATGCACGGCGTTAACTACCGCTCCCGGGAAGGTCGTCTAGCGGTTAAGGTCGCTGGTTCGAATCCCCAGTCTGTCAATGGGCCCTTGAGAAAGGCACTTAAAAGTAATTGCGCCTGTAAGTCTGCTAAATGACTCAAATGTAAAACAAGGCTAAGTGAATACAGTAGTAGTACACCGTCTTATCATTGTCGTGAATTACAACGAGACAGAAACGAATAGCAGTAGTGTGTACGGGACAATTTGGGCAAATACTTTATTTCATCCATAACACAGCTCCTTACCATCACCTATAATGGTATATGTGAGCTCAAGGGGTACACACACACACACACACACACACACACACACACACACTTGAAGTCAGAAGTTTACATACACTTAGGTTGGAGTCATTAAACTCGTTTTTCAACCACTCCACAAATATCTTGTTAACAAACTATAGTTTTGGCAAGTCGTTTAGAACGTCTACTTTGTGCCTGACACAAGTCATTTTTCCAACAATTGTTTGGCCCCATTTGGTAATGGAATAACAAGTGGAAAGTAATTTGCCCCTGCTAGCGTGTCTGGACTTGCCATAGGCTTGCAGGTGGGATGTGACGTGAACTGTGAACTGTACTTGGCGGAGGTCACTTCAGAATGCGTTTCAGAACACAGTCATTTGCTGAGAGCTTTGAAACACAGATTCCAAATGGAAAGTTGATACTGTATTACAAAGCAACGAACAAGAGTTAAGCGTCATTTGAATTGATTCAGCGTGGATATATTTGACTAGATGGACATACCTGCGAGGTGCCACCAGGTGCCTCCTGCTCCACTGCGGCCCCGCTGCCGAGACCGTTGGCTGGGGGAGACTGGCTACCCGAGCGGGGAGCTCTGTCGGGCCTGTGGGGGGTAGTCTGGTATGGGGGCTGCAGGGGGATGGCTGAGCGCAGGGGCTCCCTCAGTAGAGTGGCCTGGGTGCCTGGCTTCCCCGGAGCACCCGTGGTGCTGGGGCCCGGTGCTTGGGAAGAGGCTTCCACTGTTAGGGAGGGGTAAAATAGGTAGCTGTTAGAGGTGTAGATTTTGTAGGTCATTTCATGTTATAATAGGGTTATGCAGGATGATTGAACAAAAGGTTCAAGTGAAATATAATTTTTTCTTTATATCAGATTTGCCTCTAACTGGTTCACTGTTCTTTAAGTAGCCTACAGTTCTGAATTATTTTTCTCAGATACAGGTCTGTACTCCTAGCTATTAATGCCTTGCCAATAACCCTGGCATTGTGGGGGGGTTAGAGCGTCGGACTACAAGATCGAATCGCCGAGCTGACAGGGTCAACTTCTGCCGTTCTGCCCCTGAACAAGGCAGTTAACCCGCTGTTCCTAGGCCGTCATTGAAAATAAGAATTTGTTCTCAACTGACTTGCCTATTTAAATAAAGGTAAAACCCTAATCCTGTAAGTGGCTCTGGATAAGGGCGTCTGAATGCCATGCAAATACCTCGTACATCAACTCGGTACAGGTACTCCCTGTACTCCCATGTTATTTTTACTCATTGTTATTCACTGGGTATGTATTCCTTGTGTTTTATCTTTATGTCTGCATTGTTGGAAAAGGACCCGTTAGTAAGCATTTCACTGTTAATCTACACCGGTTGTGTACGAAGCATGTGACAAATAAAATGGGATTTGATTTGAGTCTGAATGTAAATTCAGAAAGACAAGAGGACATTTTTTCAGCATTCTGTCATGGGCCAGGAACAAGCCTTCGGTTCCCGCCTACCTTCTTGTTTGGCCGTGAACGTGCGGGCGGAGTCTCCCAGGAGGATAAGCTCATTGGTCGAGCCCGTCTCCTCCGCATTCCAAGAGTGGAGGGAATGTTTGCTGCTAGACTGGACGGCAGAGCTGGAAGATCAAAGAAAACATTGTAACGTGACCGATGTATCACTATCAAAGTAAACCAAAGAAAAGACCACCCAAACAGTGGAAAGTACATCGGTGTGTCTGGTACGTGTGATACCAGTCCAAGTCAGAACAACTACAACCCGCACGTGTTTCAAAACAATGAGTTTCCTGGTTTAGGAACAGAGGTTTACGTCACCCACAATGACTCATTCAGCTTTATTGACTTTCCAGCCAGCCTTTCTGTGCGACAGCCGTCGGGAACAGTAGACATAGTGACGTCACCAATGTTTGTGTTCCGTGTCCAACCTTAACATTCGCAGTTACTGTTGACATTTGTGTTGTGTGGTGCTGGCTGTTGTGTCAACAGGATGTACCGACTTGCCCTGCACGATGATGACATTTGAAGTGGTCCTGTCTGGTTCAGTCGGTAGACCATGGCATTTGCAATGCCAGAGTAGTGGGTTTGATTCCCAAGGCCACCCGTAAGTAAAATGTATGCATGCATGACTAAGTCGCTTTGGATAAAAGCGTCTGCTAAATGGCATTTACAAGCGTCTCGTCTCGTGACGTAGCGTCTTTGGTTGTATCAACAGAACAGGAACTCTGCTTGAACACGGAACTGAATCTGAAACCATGGAAATGTACATAGAAGCTGAAGCGTGGAAGATCTTGAAACACTCACTGCACACTAGAATACTGGGAGGCTCTCTCCATTAGGGACCTCTGTTCCTCTGTCTGGGGGACCACTGGCCCTGTAGGGAGGGGGGCATCCTCCACAGGAACACCGTTTGGTTCCTTGTCTGGAGGGAGGAAAGGGGGAGGATTTGAAGAAGGGAGGAGAGAGAGAGAGAGATGGGTGATTAGGCTCCTGCTGTGAAGCAACGAGGAAACTAACAAGCCACCAGTCGACTTTCAGACCACCAATCAGTCCGTAATTATACAAATATTTAAGTCACATTAACACACTCGGTCAGAGTAGTAGAATAAGCACTCGGGACATAGTGATCCATAGACATTGGAGCTCATGGACAGAGTAATGATCCAACCCCATTTCTGAAAGCTGAAGAGAAACAAACAACTGTTCTAGCCATGTCATTGTGAAAGTGCATGGAAGAGTTCATCGAGTGTGACAGTAACATTATCTGTAGTGACTCATGCATAGCCTATCCCACTAATTGGACATATCAACAGGTTTAAACTAGAGCCCGGCCGATAAGTTATTCTGGGTCCGATACCGGCCGATATACTGTTTTATGCCGGGAACATTTTAAAAAGTGTTATTTTCTCACACTGTATTCGCATAAATTGCTATTCAAAATAACAATTGTCCAAGAAATATGGTTCAAAATATTGATTTCTTACATTGTGAAATGACTGAGAATGGCTGCAAGTGTTAAGGTAGGCATGAGATTCCCTTTTTTCATCCGATATATTGAATAAATCGGTTACCAGTGGAATTATCAGCCAATATCAACATAGCTGTAATAGGCCAATATCGGTCGATAATATTGGTGAACCGCGGTCTGTAGTGTCACAGACAAACATTCACAGCTCCTTTCGGATTCACAGCAAGCCACCAACCCCATCAATTTTGATAAACCAGCCTTTTTCACCAGAGCCTTCTTTCAATGCATGTCATTTCAATTTCCAGAGCTGATAGTCGGTCATTAAAAGTGTCATTGGTGTTTTGCGATGGGAGAGGGGGCCAGCAGACCACCATAGATGGACACAAAGGCTTGCGGAGCGCTGCCAATTGAATGGGCCAACCGCTTCCCGGTAATCCCTGAGCCAGCCGCCTCTAAACCGGGTTTAGAAAGGCCAATATGTCCACTTCATGTGTGGGTGATCTCACCCAAACAGGGTTGTGTCTCAGTCAGTGACACAGATTAAGTTTGAGGGGGATGGGGTGATATCAGATCAGGAAGAACAGGGGTGACATCCGGCAGGTCTTCTGACCTCAATAGGACTTCCTGGTTAAATAAAGGTTAGCCTAAATGTAACAGTTGAAAGGGTAATGGAGTAAAATACGACTTTTGTGTCTACCTCCATTTTGCGACTCCTCTTCACTGATCTGCTCGGTGAGGTACTCAAGCAGCCCGTCAAAGATCTCCAGCAGGTTCTTGATGGACTCCTTGTCCCCTCGTACAATGTTCTCACCTAGAGCCGGGGAGAAAAAACCCATTAGGACAAGCGATGAATCAGTGGAACTATAATCAACACCACATTGTTGTCCTTTAATTAGAACTAACCAGTCTGCATCTTTTTACGGTGAATTTTCCTCAACAAAGAGGCTTGTGTTTGCTCTGAACAAGGCTGTGCTTTGAAATCTAAACAGCAATTTAGCCAGAGACCCTCTGCTTGTAGCTAAATAGATCACTTGATTTTCTTTCAGCATTCATCATCTGTTCTCTCTGCTACCACACGGCAAGCAGTACCGATGCACCAAGTCTGGAACCAACAGGACCCTGAAAAGCTTCTACCCCCATGTATTAAGACTGCTAAATAGTTAGCTAAAGAGTTAACCAATAGCTAGCAGGACTATCTGCATTGACCCTTTTTGCACTAACTCTTTTGACTCATCACATACACTGCTGTTACTGTTTTAGCTATCCAGTTGCCAAGTCACTTTATCCCTACCTATATGTACACATCTACCTCGTGTTCCTGCACAACGACTCAGTACTGTTACCCCGTGTGTATAGCCAAGTTATCATTACTCATTGTGTATTTATTCCTCTCTTTTTTTTCTCTCTACATTGTTTGGAAGTAAGCATTTCACGGTTAGTCTACACCTGTTCACGAAGCATGTGACAAATACCATTTGAGTTGGTCAGATGATTGACTGAATAGCTAGTGAATACCTAGGGAATAAAGGAGTAGTTACTAGTTAATTAACTGGTGAATAGTGAGTCAAGAGTAAGTGCCGCTCACCTGTGATGTGTGAAAGGCTGATCTGAAGGTAGTCCAGAGCCAGAGAGTCGATCACAGACTGGACATTGTGGACATCATCCTCCTGACTGCCCGGCGCGGCGATGTAGTCTACACACACACACACACACACGCACGGTTCCAAATCACAGCCTCTTGTGCACTTTGGCCACGTACTAGCTCATTGACAAACACAGTCTTGTGTTGGCAGGTTTGACGATCATAAGTAGCACTGTGTGGCATTCTTGAAATTGCAAGAATACTCTCCTCTAAAGCACTCAATTCTTGGCCTTAACAGCATGCAGAGCAGCCGTTTAAAAAAAAGAAGAACTAACATGGGACAGTTGATTAGGTCTAAAAAAAAACACATATTGCTCTTTTGGTGGGCATGTTTATTGTGTCATGTTTGATGTAAACTTACCTGGGACTTTCTCCCCCAAGATGGCCTCATACAAGGCGACAAAAACATTGGCATTACAGTCCGTCACCTTTCTCAGTCTCAGGTTAATGTGACACTTGCTAAGGATATCATTCGCCACGTCCACCCAATCTGTAAAAAGGGCCATTACACACTAAATGCAGACCTTGAATTTATGAATGAAGTGCATAGTGTAGATATGATCTAGTGTAAATACTTCTCGGAGCAGTGATGAACTAGGCTACGTTAAAACTAAAAGTGGCAGTAATAAAGCCTCTCCTGAAAAATCTAAATCTTAACCCGGAAAATGTTTAAAACTACCGGCCTGTATCGAATCTCCCATTCCTCTCAAAATGTTTCAAACTACCGGCCTGTATCGAATCTCCCATTCCTCTCAAAATGTTTAAAACTACCGGCCTGTATCGAATCTCCCATTCCTCTCAAAATGTTTAAAACTACCGGCCTGTATCGAATCTCCCATTCCTCTCAAAGTGTTTAAAACTACCGGCCTGTATCGAATCTCCCATTCCTCTCAAAATGTTTAAAACTACCGGCCTGTATCGAATCTCCCATTCCTCTCAAAGTGTTTAAAACTACCGGCCTGTATCGAATCTCCCATTCCTCTCAAAATGTTTAAAACTACCGGCCTGTATCGAATCTCCCATTCCTCTCAAAATGTTTAAAACTACCGGCCTGTATCGAATCTCCCATTCCTCTCAAAATGTTTAAAACTACCGGCCTGTATCGAATCTCCCATTCCTCTCAAAATGTTTAAAACTACCGGCCTGTATCGAATCTCCCATTCCTCTCAAAATGTTTAAAACTACCGGCCTGTATCGAATCTCCCATTCCTCTCAAAATGTTTAAAACTACCGGCCTGTATCGAATCTCCCATTCCTCTCAAAGTGTTTTGACCATGTTGTTAAGCAGAAACTCGCTGCCTTCCCGAAGCCAGAAAATGCATACAAAACGCTCCAGTCTGGTTGTAGACCCCATCATAGTACTGAGACTGCATCGTGAAGGTGGTAAATTACCTTTTAATGGTGTCAGACCAAGTATCTGTCCTTGTGCTCCTGGACCTTAGTGCCGCTTTTGACACCACCGATCACCACATTATTTTGGAGAGATTGGAAACCTTAATGGTTCCCAAACTTTTTATAGTCCCGTACCCCATCAAACATTCAACCTACAGCTGCGTACCCCCTCTAGCAACAGGGTCATCGCACTCTCAATTGTTGTTTTTTGCCATCATTGTAAGCCTGCCACACACACGCACTATACGAAACATTTATTAAACATAATGAGTGAGAGTTGTCGTCACAACCCGGCTCGTGGGAAGTGACAAAGAGCTCTTATAGGACCAGGGCATAAATAATAAAAATCAAGAATTGTACTCTTTATTTAGCCATCTTACATGTAAAACCTTATTTGTTCATCAAAAAAATGGTGAATAACTCGCCACAGGTTAATGAGAAGGGTGTGCTTGAAAGGATGCACATAACTCTGCAATGTTGTATTGGAGAGTCTCCGTCTTAAGTCATTTTCCACACACAATCTGTGCCTGTATTAAATTTTCATGCTAGTGAGGGCCGAGAATCCACTCTTGCAAAGGTACATGGTTGCAAAGGGCATCCGTGTCTTAACAGTGCAATTTGCCAAGGCAAGAAACTGAGAGCAGCCCTATTCAGAAATCTGGCAGTGGCTTCTGATTAAATTCTGTGCCGTTTGAAAATGTGAAGAATTTTTTAAATGTTAATCACATTTCTATTTGGCGTACCCAAGACGGCAGGGGTACTCGTACCCCAGTTTGGGAATACGTGGTCTACACGGACAAGTTTGTGCCTGGTTTAGATCTTATCTGTTGGAAAGATATCTGTTAATCTCTGTGGATGGTTTGTACTGACAAATCAATGGTAAGTTTCGGTGTTCCGCAAGGTTCTGTTTTAGAACGACTTTTGTTTTCATTATATATTCTATATTCTCTCTCTGTTTCAGACACAAGGAAGTGGATGGCGCAAATGTTTTACTTTTAAATCTGCTTTATCTTGGATAGGTCGTAGTTTTAAATGAGAACTTGTTCTCAACTGGCGTACCTGGTTAAATAAAGGTGAAATGATTTTTATTTTATTTAAATACACTTGGACAAAACAGCGATGCTAGTTCTAGGCCACAAGAAATAAAGAGATCTGCCGTTTGATTTTACAATTAATCTTGATGGTTGTACAGTTATTTCAAATAAAACTGTAAAGGACCTCTGCGTTACTCTGGACACCGATCTCTCTTTTGATGAACATATCAAGAATATTTAAGGGCAGCTTTTTTCCATCTTCATAAAATTGCTAAAATCTAACTTTTTGTCCCCAAATTATGCAGAGAAGCTAATCCATGCTTTGTCACTTCCAGCTTAGACTACTACAATGCTCTACTCTCCGGCTAACCCGAAAAAGCACTAAATAAATGTCAGTTAGTGTTAAATACAGCTGCTAGAATCTTGACTAGAACCAAAAAATGTGATCATATTATTCCAATTCTAGCCTCTCTATACTGGCTTCCTGTTAAGGCTAGGGCTGATTGAGGTTTTACTGCTAACCTACAAAGCATTACATGGTCTTGCTGCATTGACTTGCTCCTACCTATGGTCAAAAGTGACAGGCCTTATTGTTCCTAGAATATCTAAGCAAACAGCTGGAGGCAGGGGCTTTCTCCTTTTGAGCTCCATTTTTATGGAATGGTCGGCGTATCATTGTGAGAGACGCAGACTCGGTCTCAACCTTTAAGTCTTTACTGAAGACTCATCTCTTCAGTAGGTCCTATGATTGAGTGTAGTCTGGCCCAGGGGTGCAAAGGTGAACAGCAAGGCACTGGAGTGACGACCCGCCTTGCTGTCTATGCCTGGCCAGCTCTCATCTCTCCACTGGGATTCTTTGCCTCTGAACCTATTGGGGGCTGAGTCACTGGCTTACTAGTGCTCTTCCATGCCATCCCTAGGAGGGGTGCGTCACATTGTGCCAGGCTTTTTTCGCTATACTCGACCTGAGTGGGTCAAGTCACTGACTTGGCCTTCCTGTCTGGTTTTGCGCCCCCAAGGGCTTGTGCCGTGGAGGAGAACTTCGTGGGCCATACTCTGCCTTGTCTCAGGGTAGTAAGTTAGTGGACTGTTGATATTCCTCTAGTGGTGTGGGGGATGTGCTTTGGCAAAGTGGGTGGCATTATATCCTGCCTGGTTGGCCCTGCACTGCGCCCTAGGACACTGCCTCAGGACTACCTGGCCTGACGACTCTTGGCTGTAGCCGTCCCCAGTCTACCTAGTCGTGCTGCTGCTCCAGTTAACTGTTCTGCCTGTGGCTATGGATCCCTGATCTGTTCACTTCACGTGCTACCTTGTCCCAGACCTGCTGTTTTTTACCCTTTCTCTCTCCCAATCCCTCTCTACCGCACCTGCTGTCTCGATCTATGAATTCTTGGCTATGAAAAGCCAACTTACATTTACTCATCGGGTGCGGACCCGTTGCACCATCTACAACCACTTTGATTACTATTTGACCCTGCTGGTCATCTATGAACACCTGAACATCTCGTAGAACGATCTGGCCTTAATGGCGTGTACTCTTATAATCTCCACCCTGCACTTCCAGAAGAAGACTGGCCACCCCTCAGAGCCTGGTTCCTCTCTAGGTTTCTGCCTTTCTAGGGAGTTTTTCCATGCCACCGTGCTTCTAAATCTGCATTGCTTGATGTTTAGGGTTTTGGGCTGGGTTTCTGTATAAGCACTTTGTGACATCTGCTGAGGTAAAAAGGACTTTATAAATACATGCGATTTGATTCAGTTTGTTGACAATGCACAGCAAAACTGCTCAGTTGGTGGCAACCTTCCCAACATGATTGTTGACGTAATAGCAGCTCATTTGTGGGCATGCACAGTATGCTAGCTAACTTTACAGTTGCTAAATTTAGAAATGTTAGCAACACCAACTACAGTGTGGTAAACTAGCTAATACTAACGCAAAGAACACTACTGTAGTTGGCACACTGGCTATGTATGTTACAGTAGCTAGATAGCTAGGTTCAAGAAAAGTACTGGACAATTCCTTAAATAGCCTATGTAGTTATTCTCCTGATTGATATGGCTACAGTAACCACCAAGTTAGGTGCCATTTCTTCTTAGTTGGCTAGTAGATTAACCGTCGTTACCTCGATTACCTCTCTCATCTTCTTGGGTTCCCATTAGGCAGTAACGAGCGCGCTAGCTAGCTGTGTGGTAGTCAGTCGAGCTGGCAACAATACTGGCTCCCTTGACCTCTGAAAATAGTTACTCGCATTGCTAGCTTGTAGTAGTACTTTTTTTCCAAATTTCGAGGTTAGCCACTCACTGATAAACCTTCATCATGAGAACAGAAATGAAAAAAGGTGCCGGCTGCCAACCAGAAAGTAATCGACATTTTAAAATGCAACTGTTTTCTGATTGGGTGGTAAACGGTTTCCACTAGTTACCCAAAACACAAAGTAAAAATGGATATACTGTAAAAATTCATGAAAACTAAAATTAGCTTTTTGGCCTTCATTTAAGGTTTGAGTTTGGCATGAGCTTGGCAGTGTGGTCAATGTTAGGGTTAGGTTTAAAAATCACATTTTAAGAAAATACATTGTAGAAATGGGCGGGGTTTATGACTTTCTGGCTGTGGTAACTAGTGACGACCATGGTAAACTGGTACTTTGTTTCCGGAAGAAGCGTATAAACGATTGGGAAAATGGGTTCCTTGTCCACTTTTTTATTTATTCTAGTTATTCCAGTTGACTCTTCTGTTATTTTACCAGATAGCCCGGACAGACATTTGATAAACTAACCATATTTTTTATTAAAATATCACACGGTAGACAGGGTGTTCTTCCGAGTATCTGTCCTAAAGTAGTTCCAAGAGTTTCTAAGCACAGAGGCCCAACATCGCGAGACTTCTGGGATGGCTAGAAAAGCAGAACAGGACTTGGGTTTGGGATTTGAGAAGTCATTTACTTCTCCACTTCAGGGATTTTTTTTTGTAGATATTCAGAAAATAGCGACAATTGTCTGCTAACAAAGTAACAAAAATAAAAAGATGTTTTCATGTCTTAAAAATATTTTACTTTTGTTAAATCATTGGTTCACAGTTTAAATGGCTTTTACAAATTTGATGTTTTTACAAGGAAAAGTAATTTTATTCATGGTTGTTTCTATTGTTTTTAACATGTACTTTTTTAAAACAAATTTAAATCTACTATTCAAATGCCGTTTTTATGTGTATAAATTGATGTACAAAAATATATATGAGCTGTTTTTAAAGGAAATGTGGTAAAACTTGACCAAAATAGAAACATTGCCTGCTAGGGTGCATTTAAATTCTAATAGTTCGCCTTATTTCAATTAATGTGACAAAACAAGCAGTCATTGTAGAGAATCATTGTACCACCGCAACAGTTTCATTACATGTTGCAAATTTTTTTTTTTGGGGGGGGGGCAACATTGCTTTTGTCGAATAAACCTGGGTCTATGAAAAATGATTCCTTCGTTGTTATTTTTCTAGAAATAAAGGCATAATCTAGATTCGAGCCAATGTCTTAAGTAGTTGAACATGTTATTACTCCAACCTCTTGAAAGTGACAAACAGACACTTTTTCATTTTCGTAAAACAAACATTGTATATGGAAGGAGTGCCTTTCGATTTGACTGCCTGCACATGCGCAGTCCGTTAAAATTATGACGTGTGTTTCTGCGCATGAGTTTAGCTAGCCAAAGTCGCCTTAACGTCGCCAACAAGTGGGATCTGGGTTTTCTATTAGAGAAATAGTTTCTGCCTGTCTTTGGTATCCATTATATGTTGACTGCATTAAAATAAACATTGGTCAAATTTGATTTGAAGATAGGTGTTCATTGCAAACGTTGGGGGTGATCAATATTTGCTTTTGTACAGATTTGGTTCTCATCCATTTTTGGGGAAATTGTATTGTTGCTTCTTTCACAGTAGACTATTGAGTAGAAGTTGTAGCTAATGTAGCGTTCCTGTGTAAACACAATGTTGCGTCTACTACCTGCATTCATTTTTTAAATTATTTATAAGTTGTCTATGTTGAATAAGTTAATACATCAGTACTTAATTTGGCTCAAGTAAATGAAGGTTACTGTAAAAATGGGTTAATAAACACCTCACAAACTGCCAATCAACTAACTTCCGTGACCAAATAAGGAGAAAAAGTAGTACCAGACACAGGCGCGTTGATATGTTCCAATGTGTTATGAGCTAGTACACCGTTTGACTGACATTTGTGTCCCCGGCATTTCTACTTTCGTGTGTCGCACTTGTAGATTATCCACTTGTATTTATCATAGATTGGTTTAGAGATATAGACGTAGATACAGTCTGTTACTTTCATACTCTGCTTAATCATGCCCGGATTTTCCGACAGAGATCGTGGCAGAGACAGGGGGTAAGTAACGCGAGTCTGTTTAGCTAACGTCGTTAGCTAGGAAAAGACGGTGCGATGGTTAGTTTTAACGCGCTACTGTAGCTAGCTAGTTACGTTTTGTTTATCCCTGCCATTGGCTTTGGCTAGATGCGCAATGTTAATGCGACTTCTTCGAACCCTAATGAATTGTTAAAGAACATTTTGCCTGATCTAATTGATGGAACAAGCAGGTCGGGCAAATGTTTAGCTGGCACCTAACGTTAACATTTGTTAGCTATGTATAACGCACGTTAGCAATGGGAGATTCTCAGAGGCCCAAGCTATATTTGATATAATAACGATATCCACTACGCTTGCACATCGGCGCATAAAATATACTATGTGATGTTCGTTAGGTAAGAACCTTGGAATGTTTGCTAATCTTAAATGTGGCAAATTGTTTCGAATCAAAATGCCGGCCGGTTCCCTTTGTTCCTCTACCGGCCGGAATTAAAATGGCAGCTAAACTGGTTCAAACATGACGCAGAAACGAATGTAGTTAGACCTACCACGTCTTGAACATAAACACGCATCGATTGCGGTACTGGTTTGGAAGCATAAGGACCTTAACTTTAATATCGGCGAAATTGATACACCTATTTATTGGGTTAGGGTTCCCACACGGCCATGTTACAGTGCTTGTTTACGGAAGAGGGGGTGTGGACTGCCTGCACTAATTAGCTGTCTGCGTCTCAGGCACCTGTGTAAACGGAAGACTGACGTCACAAACGTGTTGTCGCAAAAAAATATACTGTATGCTGCAACGGTTTACAGTTAAAATAATTTCACAAAAGGAAAATATACTGTGATATTAAAGTAGGTTGATTTGTTTCTTTAACCAATTCACGTTTAGATGGAGTGCTTGGCTTCCAGAGCCAATTTGCCCATAAATATACACTAAGGAGTAACGTTAGCCAAATATTAGACTAAAGGAACCTAACTTTTATCAAGGTAATGTTAGCTATTGTAGTACTCATCAAGCCATGCAAACTCGTAGGGGAATGTGGGGTTTCAGCTCTGCAATGTAGCTGGCATAACTATCTGACTTCAACACAGCATCCACTGTATGCTCAGTCATCTAATATTAGGTTGTTCCCCATACTATTTCAGGTATGGGGGTGCACCTCGTTTTGGAGGCGGCGGTGGTGGAAGTAGGGGTGGACCACCACAGGGGAAATTTGGCAACCCAGGTGAAAGACTGCGTAAAAAACACTGGAACATGGATGAGCTCCCAAAGTTTGAGAAGAACTTCTACCAGGAGCACCCGGATGTGTCCCGCAGACCACCTGTAAGTGACTCAGGCAGTTCTTTCCATGTGATTTGAGTGTGTGGTCTTCACCTTTTGATTCAAATGGTCTTTGCCAATGAACAACATTTTATGTGTCCAATTGCAGCAAGAGGTGGAGAACTATCTGAGAAGTAAAGAAGTAACAGTGAAAGGCAGAGACTGCCCCAAGCCAATGATGAAGTTTCATGAGGCCAATTTTCCAAGTGAGTAAAACATGTCTTCCAACTTTGCTTAAGAACAAGCTGGTTGTATAAGATGGTGGAATTGAATCTCATATGTAATCGAACTTTGTATTTTTCAGATTATGTGATGGATGTGATTGCCAAACAAGGATGGGCTGAGCCAACTCCTATCCAGGCTCAGGGCTGGCCTCTGGCCCTCAGTGGGAAAGACATGGTGGGCATCGCCCAGACAGGCTCTGGTAAAACCCTTGCTGTAAGTACATTGATTTAAAACTACTCTTGGTAGCATCTTTCTGGTACATATTTGTGCAGATGAACTGAGCTCAACCCCCCCCCCCCCCCCCCCCCCCCCTCAGTATCTGCTGCCTGCAATCGTGCACATTCAACACCAGCCATTCTTGGAGCATGGAGACGGACCTATAGTAAGTACACAATAAGCCTCTTGACTAGAGAACATCCTTAGTTTTTACAGGATAATTCCCGCTGAATAACACCTGTCTCTATCTTTGCCCCTCAGTGTTTGGTGCTGGCCCCGACCCGTGAGCTGGCCCAGCAGGTGCAGCAGGTTGCCGCTGAGTACGGCAGGGCCTCCCGTCTGAAGTCTGTCTGCGTCTATGGTGGAGCCCCCAAAGGACCCCAGATTCGGGACCTTGAACGAGGTATCTATCCACCACTTTGTTTTTCGATCATTTGTTTTCTCAGTACGTTGGTTCTGTATTAAATAATTTTGGTGACAGAGGCAGACATCTGAGTGAGTGTTGTCTGTTTCCCCCCCAGGTGTTGAGATCTGTATTGCCACCCCAGGGCGTCTCATTGACTTCCTGGAGGCTGGGAAGACCAACCTTCGCAGGTGTACCTACCTTGTGCTGGATGAGGCTGACCGTATGCTGGACATGGGCTTCGAGCCCCAAATCCGCAAAATTGTGGACCAAATTAGAGTATGTGGCTTTGACTCAACGCCATTCCTTTGGCGAGAGTTCTTCAGTATAAAGGCTCATTCCCGCAATGATTTGCAGACTTGCTCAATACTTGCAGCTCATTTCAATTGGCAGAATTCCCATTGGACTTTGACAAATCATTGCAGAGTCTGCATACCTCGACTAACCAGTACCCCTGCACATTGACTCAATACCGTTACCCCCTGTATATAGCCTTGGTATTGTTTATTTTATTGTAACTTTTAATAAATGTTTTACTTTAGCTTCTTTATTAAATATTTTCTTCATTCTATTTCTTGAACTGCATTGTTGGTTAAGTGCTTGTAAGTGAGCATTTCACAGTAAAATCTACACCTGTTGTATTTGGCGCATGTGACACATTAAATTTGATTCAGTTTTCCTGTAGGATTAGCCATTAGACTGCTTGAAGGATTTGATGAAATACCAAGTCATCTGTTTTCTCTGTTCTTCTCTCAGCCGGATCGTCAGACCCTCATGTGGAGTGCCACCTGGCCCAAGGAGGTGCGTCAGCTGGCTGAGGACTTCCTAAAGCAGTATGTCCAGATCAACGTGGGTGCTCTGCAGCTCAGCGCCAATCACAACATCCTGCAGATAGTGGACGTGTGCAACGACGGAGAGAAGGATGACAAGTGAGTGACACATTCCTCCTCCGCAAAGCCAAACGTCACATTTACACTGCTTCATAATTGAAGGAATTCAAACGGAAGAACTCTTCAATTGGTCATTAATTAGTCCAGGATAAAGTGAGTCATGCCAATTTGAACCCGGTCTCTTGTCTTTCCACCTAAGACTCCTCCGGCTGCTGGAAGAGATCATGAGCGAGAAGGAGAACAAGACCATCATATTTACCGAGACCAAGAGACGCTGCGATGAGCTCACCAGGAGGATGAGACGAGATGGGTAAGGGTCATCGCACTAGTGTCTCATTTAACTGGAACATCATTCTCCTTGTAATGAGTCATGCCTCTGATGTCCATGTTTGTCTGTTACAGCTGGCCAGCAATGGGTATCCACGGAGACAAGAGCCAGCAGGAGAGGGACTGGGTTCTCAATGGTATGTCTGAAATATTTCATTTTTTTTGTCACGGCAATGTTATGGACTCGTTTAATGCAACCGCTGTCAGATTTCAAAAAAGCTTTACCGAAAAAGCGCACCATGCAATAATCTGACTACAGAGCTCAGAGACCAAAACAACCCAAACAGAAGTCAGAAATAGCATTACAAATATTCACTTACCTTTGATCTTCATCAGAATGCACTCCCAGGAATCCCAGTTCCACAAATGTTTGTTTTGTTCGATAATGTCCATAATTTATGTCCAAATACCTCCTTTTTGTTCGCGTTTAGCCGAGTAATCCAAACTCATGCTGCGCGGTCACTAGGTCCAGATGAAAAGTCAAAAGGTTCCGCTACAGTCCATAGAAACATGTCAAACAGTGTATAGAATCAATCTTTAGGATGTTTAACATAAATGTTAAATAATGTTCCAACCAGAGAATTCCTTTGTCTGTAGATACAATGGAACTCAAGTTAACTGTCATGTGAATGCGCTTGGTCAGCTCATACCTCTGGCAGACCTCTGACTCATTCGCCCCCACTTCACAGTAGAAGCATCAAACAAGGTTCTAAAGACTGTTGACATCTATTGGAAGCCTTGGGAAGTGCAATTTTACCCCATAGACACTATTTGATAGGCAAAAAGTTAAAACTACAATCCTCAGATTTCCCACTTACTGGTTGGATTTTTTTGAAGGTTTTTGCCTGCCATATGAGTTCTGTTATACTCAGATATCATTCAGACAGTTTTAGATACTTCAGAGTGTTTTCTATCCAAATCTACTAATAATATGCATATATTAGCAACTGGGCCTGAGTAGAAGACCGTTTACTCTGGGCACCTTATTCATCCAAGCTACTCAATACTGCCCTTAGCCATATTTAACTGAAGTCTTTTTCCACAGAGTTCAAATACGGCAAGGCCCCCATCCTCATCGCCACCGACGTGGCCTCCCGCGGTCTAGGTCAGTATGGCTTTGGTTAAACCCTCTGGTTGTTTTCCTCAATATTTTCACTTTTTTAAAGAAAGTGGTTTTGGCTTTCTTTAACTTCTATGCATTTTCTGAGTTTTTCTCACCTAAAGGTGCAGTCTTTGTGGCAGGGCCTAGGCATGACAAGTTCCAGGCCTCGAGGGGGAAGGAGGACATATTGGAAATGAAGTTGCCCAACTGGCTGCCACCCAGTGGGCCTAGAGAGGTGAAAGCTCTGTGTGCCAGTAATCCTCAAGTCAAAAGGCAGTGTGGCTAAGCCTCGTTTCTGATATCTTTTTTTATTTTTTATACTTGACATTATTTGTTCTCTGTCCATGGATTTTACCTGACAAATGCCTTCGTCGAGACGTTTCCAACTCAAACGTTACACACACAAAAACAAACCCTTGACGTGACCATTTGCCTTGCATGCGTTTTGTAGAGGGCACTGTATTGCAAGTCACTGTTTGAGATTTGGAGCGATTCTGTTAGTTACGGAGCTTGTCCCCGAAAAAAGCATGGGTGTTTTCCAAATGTCACAGCTTTCCATTGCTATATATTTTTTTCTCCCTCACTCAAAGCACTGGTTTTCTTGAAATGGAGAGAGCAGTTTTCAACTTACTGTTGTCGAATCGAAATTGATGAGAAACTGGCACATGTGTTTAAGGGGCTATGGGAACATCTAGAGAAAGTGAAATAGAAGAGCTTCAAAAACCAAAGTTCCTCCCTCGCCTGCTTTTTAAAAGTCATGTCGAGACCTGCCAACGAGAGACATTTTCTCAAGTGAACGAACACTGGCTTCTGGGAAGATCTTGCCTCGACGAGACTGATGGGGGCGGGGTGCTCTATGCTCTCTGAGGGGCACCACAGGGGTCAATACTTGGGCCTTTTTCATTTTTGCCTTTTTTGGGTCCCCCCTCAAATTAGTACTTGGTCTAATCGGTCTTGGCAAGACGTGCAGTGAGGCCTTTATTAGCAAGCTTCTCATGAGTGTGTACTGGGAAAAGGGACCTTCAGAACCCATACCAACTGAAAGGTCCTATATTGGCACACGAGGAGGCAACAGTGCACATAGCGGCCCTACTGCGTAGAAGCTCCTGGATGTCACTTGACAATTTGTGGGGGAGTTCGCTGCATTGGGAAAGGACTAGTGAATGCATACTCCTTAATGGTAAGACTTCAAATCCAGTTCTTTTCCTCCCCTGGTTAAAAAAGGGAGGGAGAATGCCTTAGGATTTTTGATATGGTAAGCAAACGGAGTGTGCATCTCGTTTCTCTCTTCCCACAGTAGTATTCCCATGGAGTATTTGTATTTCTTGGATTGTGTTGGTTAACCCTGTTCTTTGCAGCTCAGTTAAGTCTCCAGTCTGGAACCTTTTAGCTCTCCATTCTATATGCTAACCTTGTCCTTTGGTCTGGCTGTTGTGGTGTGCAAAATCCTGTATGGCGTCCTTTTTGCCACACTGCAACACTTTACAGATGTGGAGGATGTGAAATTTGTCATAAATTATGACTATCCTAACTCCTCTGAGGACTATATCCACCGCATTGGACGCACGGCCCGCAGTCAAAAAACGGGCACTGCCTACACCTTCTTCACCCCCAACAACATGAAACAGGCCAGTGACCTCATAGCTGTGCTCCGCGAAGCTAACCAGGCTATCAACCCCAAGCTTCTCCAGATGGCGGAGGCCAGAGGAGGTAATTCCTATGGCGGTGAGACAGGAACAAGGCTGTGGTTACATCTGCAGACATAAGAAATCTATTTGAAGGGTTTTGGGGCAGAGGTTCTTAAAAAAAACAAAAAAATATTATATATTTGTCAACTATCATTTTAGTTTAAATGTCTTCACGCCACCCATCACTGCTATCAGTCTCATCACTGCCCTGTCTCTTGTTTTTGTCTTGTTTTCCAGGTCGTGGAGGGGGGGGAAGAGGTGGCTTTAGGGATGACCGACGAGATAGGTATTCTGGGGGGAGGAGTTACGGTGGTGGTGGTGGTGGTGGTGGTAGTAGTTACAGGGACAAGGATAGTGACAGGGGGTTCGGGGGTGGACCAAAGAGTGCCTTTGGCGCAAAAACCCAAAATGGAGGGGGCTACGGGGGTAGCACCTATAACAAGGGTGCTAGCTCTGGCGGTAGCTATGGCAACAGCTACAGCAGCAACGGACAGGCTAGCTTCGGCGCCACCAATCAGGTGGGTGCGTTTGGTGGCCAGAACTTCCAGGCCCCTCCACAGTTTGGAGCCGCACAGGCGGCCACCCAAAACGGCATGGGTCGCCCGCCGTTTCCTTTTAACCCACAGGCGCAGCAGCCCCAACAACCCCCACCCATGGTACCCTACTCTATGCCTCCTCCTTTCCCACAGTAACTGACAAGGTGTAGATTGTGTGCACAATTCACAACGAAACCACCCTTTTTCCCCTCTTGTCTTTTTAAATCTTATATGAATATTATTATCCTTTGTACTGTTTAACTTTTTTTTGCTTACAGCAGGGTTGGAATTCTTCAGTAACCCCAAGCATTGAAATGAGTCCCAAGGGGGCTGTTGAAGTGCATCTTTAACTGGTGCACCTCTCCTTGACTGTTTTTATTTGTTACATTCCTCAGTAATTTATTTTTACTAAGTAATGCAGATTTTGAGTTAGTGGTATGTTTTAAAGTGATATGTTAAGATCTTACCTGGGGGTCATGCATGGGCCTTCAAATAAAACAATTCAATTGAAGTTGTGGTGGTTCATTGTTCTATTCTGATTACTCATCCAGCATTTTATCTTAGTGGATATTCAATTAAAACAATTACATCAGGACACAAAATAATTATTATAGCAAACATTCCTAATTGCAAAAGTATAATCGTTAGGAGGTAAAAGAACGTAAGATAATGGATGAAGACTTGTATCACTTTCTTGTCCATACGGAAGTGACGTAGCCAGCTTTACTTCTGGGTGCTCCCAGTCCATGCATTTCACATGGTTGTAATTATTTTAGATATAGACGTGTGTGTATATATATGTTACTTTATTACATTACGTTGTCAGGCTTTGTCAAAACTACTCGTTTAAGTGCATTAACTTTCAAATGTAAATTTTCTAACGTGATTTCAGCCTAGGAATGACTCCTAAAATGTGAGACCCCACACTATGCATTGCTAGTTTAATTTCAGCTTGACGCATGCTTAACGAAATGAGTGACCACTAAACATGCTCATTTACTGTGTTAGACGACTCATCTGGAGATGTGAGAATATATAAAAAACGTCACTATGCTGCAAGATGGATTTTACGCTTCAGTACTGCATCTTCTGCCAGGTCTGTCGCTGAGGACTCCGACCACACCAAAACACTGATGCAGCTATGCACTGACAGGTAACTTTTATTACATGGGTTCTGGCCAACTTCATAAAGATTATTTTCAGCGTGGAACCAACTGTGGCTATGGACCACTTGGTATGGAACTTAAAAATAACATTATTGAACAATGGTGGAACTCTGTGATAGGGTGCAGGGCAGAGGTGTTCGGGATAAGCACTCTACACATAAGGACAGAGCTACTGAGAGGGATGGACAATTGAGTTGTTGACACCGAGAACCTACGTCAAATACTTTCCCAGAGAGCTAAGCAAGGACCAACTTATTCAGAAGCTACAGCCCCTTAACCAGAGTGGTGCATCTGTTCGAGACAGTCTTTTCCAAGGTAACTATCATTGGATGTTGTATTGAACACCTCTACTATTTTTGCATGTGCGTGTAACCGATGTGAAATGGCTAGCTAGTTACGCTAATGGCGTTTCAATCGGTGACGTCACAGAGGGTGTTGAGGGTGCAACAGGTCAGCACCTCAGGGTATGAAAATGTGGTTTTCTGTTTGTAAATTAATTACATAATGTTTTGGCTTATTTCTATTGTATGTAAAGAATCCAAACAGTACATCTCTCCACAATAGTGTAAAATCTTCATAAATGTGTTCAATTATAAACCTACTGATGTCTTGCCACAGTTTTTAAGATGGTTAAATGCTCTACTAACAAAAAAGCTGTTCGAATTGTAAGTATATGTATGTCCCTTAAGGTCCTTGTGTAATTGTAATGTGATATTGTACTCCCTAGCTCGATTTTCCATTGTCCGTAATCTTTGTATGCTTATGTTCCCTCATGTGCTTTATGTATTGATTTGTTGTTAATAAATAAATAAATACAATTAAAAAGGTCAGCACCTCAGGAGTAAATGTCAGTTGGCTTTTCATAGCTGATCATTCAGAGTTAGAGACAGCAGGTGCGGTAGAGAGAGCGAGTCGAAAACATCAGGTCCGGGACAAGGTAGCACGTCCGGTGAACAGGTCAGGGTTCCATAGCTGCAGGCAGAACAGTTGAAACTGGAGCAGCAGCACGACGAGGTGGACTGGGGACAGCAAGGAGTCATCAGGCCAGGTAGTCCTGAGGCATGGTCCTAGGGCTCAGGTCCTCTGAGAGAAGAGAAAGATAATTAGAGAGAGCATACATAAATTAAAACAGGACACCGGATAAGACAGGATAAATACTCCAGATATAACACATGCAATTGTGATTGTTGTCTGTAACTTATGTCTACCCGTACCATAACCCCACCACCACCATGGGGCACTCTATTCACAGCGTTGACATCAGCAAACTGCTCGCCCACACGACGCAATACACACTGTCTGCAATCTGCCCGGTACAGTTGAAACTGGGATTAATCCTTGAAGAGCACACTTCTCCAGCATGCCAGTGGCCATCTTAGGTGACCATTTGCCCACTGAAGTTGGTTACGACGCTGAACTGCAGTCAGGTCAAGACCCTGGTGAGGACGATGAGCACACAGATTAGTTTCCCTGAGACATTTTCTGACAGTTTGTGCAGAAATTCTTTGGCTGTGCAAACCCAGTTTCATCATCTGTCGTGGTGACTGGTCTCAGAAGATCCCCCAGGTGAAGAAGCCAGATGTGGAGGTCCTGGGCTGGCGTGGTTACACGTGGTCTGCGGTTGTGAGGCCGGTTGGAAGTACTTCCAAAATCTCTAAAATGACGTTGGAGGCAGCTTATGGTAGAGAAATTAACATGTATTTCTCAGGCAACAACTCTGGTGGACATTCCTGCAGTCAGCATGCCAATTGCATGCCCCTCAAAACTACTTGAGACACCTGTGGCATTGTGTGACAAAACTGCACATTTTAGTGGCCTTTTATTGCCCCCAGCACAAGGTGCACCTGTGTAATGATCATGCTGTTTAATCAACTTCTTATTATGCCACACCAGTTAGGTGCAAGACTGAGTTTTGGAGGGGAAATGGAAGTGAATGAGGGTGAGTTAAGTGAGGTGGAAGGTGTGGTGAAAAGCTTGACGCCCGAGCCTGGCATCAATGGACATGATAAAGAAGAGTCTGGTCCAGTAGGAGTGACCTTTTTGGAGAAAGTGGATCCTTGCCTTTTGGCAGATCCATTTGTTGTTTCAGGGTGGGTGAGAAAGGAGTTGGGTGCCGTTGAATCAGTTAAGGTAACCCATGGTGGACTTGTGATATTTGTTTGTGTTTCTTCTAACCAGAGGGAGCGGGCGCTCTGTGTTACCTAACTTGGGTCAAGATCTGTTTCTTGCTTTGCTCTTAGGAACAGGGCAACATTGTAAGGATTGATTTCTGGCGAAGCGTTAAGTGTGGAGGTGGGGCAATTGAAGTTGAAGATTCCTGGTGTTTGTGACGCCCGCCGTTTGGTGCGACGCAGTACCAGTGGTGAAGCAGAGGAGTCACTGTCAATCCTGAGTTTTGAGTCAGTCTTTAAATAAAATCAAATGACTTTTTATTGGTCACATACACATGGTTAGCAGATGTTAACGTGAGTGTAGCGAAATGCTTGTGCTTCTAGTTTCGACAGTGCAAAAATATCTAACAAGTAATCTAACAATTCCCCAACAACTACCTAATACACACAAATCTAAAGGGATGGAATAAGAATATGTACATATAAATATATGGATGAGCGATGGCCGAGCGGCATAGGCAAGGTGCAATAGATGGTTTAAGGTACAGCATATACATATGGGATGAGTAATGTAAGATATGTTAACATTATTAAAGTGGCATTGTTTAAAGTGACTAGTGATCCATTTATTAAAGTGGCCAGTGATTTGAGTCTCTATGTAGGCGGCAGCCTCTCTGAGTTAGTGATTGCTGTTTAGCAGTCTGATGGCCTTGAGAAAGAAACTGTTTTTCAGTCTCTTGGTCTCAGCTTTGATGCACCTGTACTGACCTCATCTTCTGGATGTTAGTGGGGTGAACAGGCAGTGGTTCGGGTGGTTGTTGTCCTTGATGATCTTTTTGGCCTTCCTGTGACATCGGGGCTGTAGGTGTCTTGGAGGGCAGGTAGTTTTCCCCCGGTGATGCATGTGCAGACAGCACCACCCCCTGGAAAGCCTTGCGGTTGATGGCGGTGCAGTTGCCGTATCAGGCGGTGATACAGCCTGACAGATTGGTCTCAATTGTGCATCTGTAAAAGTTAGTGAGGGTTTTAGGTGACAAGACAAATTTCTTCAGCCTCCCAAGGTTGACGAGGCCCTGTTGCACCTTCTTCACCACACTGTCTGTGTGGGTGGACCATTTCAGTTTATCTGTGATGTGTACGCCGAGGAACTTAAAACTTTACACCTTCTCCACTACTGTCCCTCCGATGTTGATCGAGGGGTGCTCCTAACAAAGCCATGTTAGGATATATCAGTTATCCTGTTAGAGCTTTTGTGCCGAATCCACTGCGGCTTTTCAGGTGCAATGTTTATGGTCATGTTGCAGCAGTTTGAAGGAGGGAGATTCCAAGATTTGGGAAGTGTGCAGGAGGGCATGGGATCGGGGATTGTGTCATTTTGGTGGATAACATTTTGTGTGTTAACTGTAAGGGTGCCCATGTTGCTGGGGATCAGAAGTGTCCGAGAGAGGGAGAGAGAGGGAGGTTGAGGTGGCTAGAGTCAGAGTATTGCAGAAGGTGTGGTATGCTGATGTAGTGAAGAAAGTAGAGGATGATTCAAGGGTGAGGGATCCTGAGAAGATCCCTTTGAGTAGTAGATCTGTGTCAGCACAGAGGGATAGGCCAACGAGTGACATGCTTCAGTAAGGTTGACTTCAAAGCAATGTAGCAATGTACTTCATAGCAATGTACTTCAATCAACTGTACTGCTGAAATGGAATGTCAATCACAGAAAACAGATGTGGTGGCAGCTGTAGAGAAGTATTTGGGTATGCCAGATTTTACTTTAGAATAGTTTTATTTATTAATTGTTTACTTCAGGAGAGTTACAGCGTGTGTTGTGTGGTGGTGTTCCGTCCTCCCAGGCCATTGGCATGGTGCAGGAGTAGATAGGGTCAAAGTAGTGGAATTGGGTAGTGGCAATTTAATGAATGTATGAATTATTAGTTTTTGTGTGTATGTGTGGCAGGTAGCCTAGTGGTTAAAGCGTTGGGCCAGTAACCAAAAAGGTTGCGAGTTTGAATCCCAGAGCTGACAAGGTAAAAATCTGTTGTTCTGCCCCTAAACAAGGCACTGTTCCTGGGCTGTCATTGTAAATAAGAATTTGTTCTTAACTGACTTGCCTAGTTAAATAAAATAAACAATTATAATGGATTTATATTATAGTCCAGTTGGGGGCGGTAATGCAGTATATTGGATCCCACCTGCTGTTAAACTCAGAAGACGAAGATGGTGTATGCATTATCTTGGCAAAGGAGAAAATGCTCACTAACAGGGATGTAAACTAATGTGTGCAGTTTTTTTTTTGCGATTTGTGCGTATGGAAACTTTCTAGGATATTTTATTTCAGCTCATGAAACATGGGAATAACACTTATGTGTTGCGTTTATATTTTAGTATATATATTTTTTTCGTGTTGAACTGTTTTGAATTATGTGCTTCACTAGTGTTGGTTGTCATGTGTAAATTGCGTAAAAAGGTATGATGACGCTGACGCCTAAGTTTACTTCCGGTGCATTTCTACGGGTCAGTTTGGACGTGTGCTGCTAGCAGAAAAATGGCCTTAGACAAGCAAAATGAAGGAAAAATATTACCTATGGATGAGAATAAAGAAAATACAACGGAAGATGGAATAGGACTGGAGAGTATCCTTTCTAAAGCTATAGAGCTGACCCGGGACCAATATGTAATTTTGCGACACCAATATTTTTTGGTGGAGGTGGGCTTGCCTAACTAACGTTAGTTAGCTAACGTGATGCCGGAAGGCTAGCGCTACGTGTCCTTAGGAAAGCGGTTTACAGATGTTTTCATTAGAATATTGCTAAAATAATGTTTAAGTAAATTAACATTGTCAACCTGCTACATCCATCACATAATGCAAATCCACTGCTAAAGTATATTTACTGTGAACTTTTCTCATGCGCCACTGTGTAGGTAACGTTAGCTAGCTATAGGTTCCTGTGTGAATGTAGTAGACTGGCCCTTAACGCAGACTTGCAGTTCTCCAGATCATCAAGGATTCCCAGCAACAACATGGCTTGCGACACGGGGATTATCAAAGATACAGGTGAGATTGAGGACTGGACTATGGCAGTGAATAGGAGTTTGACAATCATAGACCAGACCTTATGTTGGCTCATAGTTACACACTGTAAAATTCACCCATCTCTTTCTCTCTGTCCTAGGGGATACTGCTCCCGGCGCTTGCGTCGTCTGCGCAAGACCCTGGGCTTCAAGTGCGGCAACAGGCACAAGTTCACTGGGAAGAAAGTGACTGTCGAGATGCTCTCTGACAACCGGTACGCTGACAACAGGTAATAGCACCCGATCCCGTTCTTACAACAGTATTAAAGTACAACTGGATTTTCAATCCAAATACTTAATGCATGATGTCTATGAAAGCTGCCGGCAACCATAATTTGGTTCTAGAACTACAATCAAAATACTCATAATGCATGGAGTGCCCAGAGAGGCACCAAAATAGCAGCCAGCACTAAAGTTGGTCCAAGTCCCTTGAATATAACAAATCCTCTTTTTAGGTATCTACTGCTGGTACTGATGGAGGCTGAGCGGGCGTGGAGCTACGCCATGCAGCTGAAGCAGGAGGCCAACACAGAGCCCCGCAAGCGCTTCCACCTGCTGTCCCGCCTGCGGAAGGCCGCCAAACATGGAGAGAGGCTGGAAAAGCTGTGTGAGAGCCCTCGTGTGGATGCCAAGACCAAACTGGAAGCACAGGTAGGGTAATGCCCTGACCTGGAGAGCCAGTGACTTTCCCTATTGTTTCACCTTCATTTACTTCAACATGTGGTTCAAATTCTGTGCAAGTGAAGTAACAATTTAACTGAAACTAATATTTAAAGACAAATATTTATCAGTTGAGGAACCAACAGTCTAGGCAGCTGGGCGTGTCCTTGAGGAAAGAGCCTCAGGGCCCTGTCTTTCTAACCTAGCGGAAATAGCTGCTGATGACCTCTGAATTAATAATAATGAATGCAACTTGTCTACAGGCCTACACCTCCTACCTGAGTGGCATGGTGCGCTTTGAGCTGCAGGAGTGGAAGGCTGCCATGGAGGCCTTCAACAAGTGCAAGTGAGTCTGACCCATGAATTTCACATGGGGCAAATGAGGCCTCAAGAATGTAGGCTACATTGTATGTTGACAGATGTCAAGTTGTCTGTTTACAAGTTGTACCTACGTGTAGACGTGTGCTTAACATATCCAAACACATTCAGCATATAGATGTGTTCTCGGACCACCATCTTGCTACTTGTGAACGATAGAAAATTCCATGTGTCTGTATTGTAACCTCTCTCAGGACCATCTATGAGAAGCTGGCCAGTGCCTTTACTGAGGAGCTGGCAGTGCTGTATCACCAGCGTGTGGAGGAGATCTCACCCAACATCCGTTATTGTGCTTACAACATAGGTAGGCGACACATGCATCCCGTCGCTCAGATTGACAGTGGATTGCACTTTCATTTGCATTCACACCTCTCATATCGAGAAAATCACATACACCTCCGTTCAAGAGTTTGGGGTCACTTAGAAATGTCCTTTTTTTAAAGAAATGCACTTATTTTAACCATTAAAATAACTTCACATTTATCAGAAATAGACTATAGACATTGTTAATGTTGTACGGAAAGGCGAATCTAAGTTTGAGGTGTTCGGATCACGAAGGACATTCGTGAGATGCAGAAAAGATGCTGGAGGAGTGCTTGATGCCATCTGTCAATAATGGTGGAGGCAATGTGATGGTCTGGGGGTGCCTTGATGGTGATAAAGTAGGAGATTTTCAAAGGGTCAAATGGATCTTGAAGAAGGAAGGATATCACTCCATTTTGCAACACCATGCCATACCCTGTGGACGGCGCTTAATTGGAGCCAATTTCCTCCTACAGCAGGACAATGGCCCAAAGCACAGCTCCAAACTATGCAGTAACTATTTAGGGATGAAGCAGTCGGCTGTTATTCTGTCTATAATGGAGTAGCCAGCACAGTCACCGGATCTCAACCCTATTGAGTGGTTGTGGGAGCAGCTTGACCATATGGTATGTAAGAAGTGCCCTTCAAGCCAATCCAACTTGTGAGAGGTGCTTCAGGAAGCATGGTGCGAGATCTCTTCAGATTACCTCAACAAATTTAGAATGCCAAAGGTCTTGCTAGGCTGTAATTGCTGCAAATGGAGGATTTTTTGACGAAAGCAAAGTTTTGAAGGACACAATCATTATTTGTCACCTTGTCAACGTCTTGACTATATTTCCTATTCATTTTGCAACTCATTTCATGTATGTATTCATGGAAAACAAGGACATTTCTAATTGACCCCAAACTTTTGAACGGAAGTATATGCATTCTACCGCTTCTCTCTTTCCCACACACACACAACTCATTCCTGTTCATTTGACTGGTCCTGAACAACCCTACTCCCCTCTGACTCCAGGTGACCAGAATGCCATGAATGAGCTGATGCAGATGAGGCTGAGTGCAGGAGGAGGAGGGGGCATGATGGCTGAGAAACTAGAGGTCAGTGTGTGGGGGGTCCCTCTCACTGTAAAACACATGCATGGTAACTACTAATTTACTACTGGAAAGTAGGGCCATACATCTGTCCCTACATCTATATTTTACTTGTTAGTGCAGAGAGAATCACTTTGTTCCATTGTCCATACTGTTATACCACTTAGAATGCAGGCCCAAGACATTGCTCTCTTTATCAGTAGTAGGCTAGTGTGCATGTTGGAACAGACCTGTCTTATGTAGCATACTGTTGAATGATTATGGTATTGTTCCAGGCCCTGATCACACAGACGAGAGCCAAGCAGGCAGCCACCATGAGCGAGGTGGAGTGGCGAGGCCGAACGGTGCCCGTCAAGATCGACAAGGCCCGCATCTTCCTGCTGGGCCTGGGAGACAACGAGGCCGCCATCGCCCAGGTCAGTGACTTTACCAGGGGTCTGGTCACATTATCACACTGCTGAGCCAAAGCAGAACTTGACTGTTCTGGTTTCGCATCCACCGCAGTTGCTAGAAAGGACCATGTGAAAATAAAATATCAGAGCCGGCACAGTACAATTCAGGTCACCGCGGTAGTGTTAAAAGGAGGGCTCGACATTAACGCTTGTCCTCTTGTCTGGGACAAGCAACAACAACAAGTCGGACAAGCAGAATATAGATTTGTTGTCCGGCTGGACAAATAATTTGCACGTCAAGAAACTGTCCAACTGACAAGTGGCTTAATGTTAATGTCAAGCCCTGAAAAGGGTTTTGCTGTTCTGCTTGGACACCTCTGCTTCATTATGGGCTAGTGTGAAGTAGCTATGGGGCCAGTAGCAAACTTATGAGCCTAGTGAACAAGGATGCCTTATGAACTTGAGAATCTGTTTGTGAACAGGGGTTTAGAGCACCGACTAGGCTGCGCCACTATCTTTAGCAGTATCAAGCTGTTATCAACCAGTCTGTAGTGAGAGGTTACCCTAAAGGCAGGTCGGGAGTCCCAACGGTGGCTATCGTCTCGTGTCGTTCACCTTGGGTCTCAGTAGGTGGCGTTCGCTCCACTACAGCTCACTGACAGGTGTCTCTTGTCAGACTCTTCTTACCTTCCCTGTCGGTCTTCCTGTCGACCTTCCTCTTCCACCCTGCGGCCACACCAGTCACACCCACCTGCACTTGGCTCTGGCATGCTGCCGCTCGTGCTGTCAAACTGCATTCCATGCATAGCAACTCACATGGCTACACCCATCAGCCCTAGTGTCTATGGACAGACTACCATCATTTCTGTTAGATGTAGCATTACATGTAATTGTTGTGCTTACACTTTTGAAGTAAGGCTGAATTTGGGTCTGGTCATAAATTACCCTCCTACCTGTCCACAACCAGTTGTATCCAAATTTGCTTTTTGAGTTGAGGGTTAACATTTCATGCACTTTGATCTATAATTGGTATGTCAGTCAATGATTCTGTTACGTTTATGGGAAGGTACCATTTTGATGTGAGGAACACAAGGGTTCAGAAACAGTTGGACCATAATACCTTTCCCCCTATGGCTGCCTCTACTTCTACACTCCCCTTTTTATCTACCTCAGTTGTCTAAAGTTATGGCCCAATTTATACAGAGAAATTGCTATAGTAGACAATGTAACCAGTCACAACCCTCCTTTTACTTGTATCATTGCACATCCTGCAAATCACCAGTAGAGTGACAATTTTGAATCCATTTTCACATTCACTATGTTGGTAATGCTTACATACTCTAAAAGTAGCATTGATCCCACTCTGATATGCTTGTGGAGTATATTACGTTCAACAATTTATATAGAATATCTAAACATTTCAATATTCATGTTTCTATATTTCAATATTCATAAATGTATGAACATTAAAATACCTCATTTGACATCCGTTTTTGCTTTGTAGCACACAAATGAAACATTATGGAATCTTAAAAGGAGACCTAGGTAAGGTCAAAATGTCATATGGCAACTATTTTATTATTTCTCATTTCTGCTTTTTATATTTGACATTTGTATCTGTCAACATTCCTTCCTCCAAAGGACTTCTGGGTTACATTTGTCTGGGTACGTGAGGAATCCCTCAACCATTCCAACGGAACTGCCATTTAAGGCCATGCGCAAGCCCTAGGGGACATACTGAAGAAGGATGCGCCATCCCGCTCTCTGTGAAAGCACAGAAGACACCAGACTGGTTCTCCCAGTCCTTTTAGGGGCTAGGTGTCGCCAGGGTGGTGGCACTGGTTTGTGTGTCACCACAAGACACCCTCACTACATGCTGGATGGATAGGAGTGAATGTTACTTCATTGTCTGCCCACTACGTATTTGTGTTCAATGGCAACTCTCACAGCTTTTCATTTTCATTATCTCCAGCACAGTAACATTTACATATGTGAAAATGGTGGAGTTCTACTTTTTGTAGAAAAATATATTATGTTAACACATTCTACCCGATGACATTAAACATTACATTTGAAAAACAGTGATTTTCAAACACTGAGATTCATGGTGACGTGGGGAGCAAGAAAATGCCATCCCTCTGGCTAGAAACTTGTGAAAGGATTTTTTTATTTTTATATATATATATATATATATATATATATTTTTTTTTTCCTATATTTTTTTATCCTTTTATCCTACCCTGTGTGTGTCACACAGTAGGTTTCCATCCATTTGGGGGCAGAATTTGATGCGGATATTCCAAAATCCACAAAACGGACAGTGTGTGACGATGTAATGCACACAATGTACTTTCTCTCTTACGTTCATGTACCGGGAACAATGTTGAAAGTTAAATGTGTTTCCATCACATTTTCAACTGTCTCAAACTGTTGCGTTAAATAGCAAATGTCCCTACTCTGGTCAGATACACTGTGTCGGGTTGGGCGTAATCCAGATTTTCACAGTCCTACTGTTTCTGTACCATACCGGGGTATACGGTAGTAACGGAGGTGCACACAAGGGGCGCAAAATATTTTTTAAAGTTTAAGTAGTTTGATTTTTATTTTATTTTTTCCCGCACAACAATTTAGGCAACAGGGATGTTGATTACGGAAAAGATTGAATGTCTGTGCTATAAACCAGAACCGTGATCTTTACATCTAGCCGCCAGATGTCAAGTTAGCAAACCAAATGCATAACTGGAGCCCGTAGCTTTCTAATAGTTGTTGTTATAAGCAGGGGCGTAGCGTGCACCCTCGTACACATGATAAACATTTAAACAATGTGTGCGGGTGCGTGCTATGCCCCTGTTTTAAAACGAAATCTAAGATGTGTCAAATTATATCCAGCTAAATCATTTGGTTCGCTTTTTCTTTTGACCGGTGTTCAAATCATACCGCCGGTATGTCGAAATACCCCGGTATACTGTCTAACCGGTATACCGCCCAAGCCTAACAGTGCGGGTAGGTTACTCAACATGACGCAATTAAGAGCGAGAATATCTTTATTGTCAAATGGCAGTCGAGCATCGATCAGCATGTCACCAGAATAAGTCCCTCAATTTATTGGAAAGGTGCATCAACATCACCGGGCACTTTCGCCACCCTGTGAAGTTCATCGGAAATGATTTTAAACTGCCTAGCTTACTAAACTGCATGGTTTCCCGGAGTTGTCGTGGGACGACCACACACCATATCATCTCGTGACTCCAGTATAATGATTATGATGTCAATATTTGTGCATTTTAAGGTGTTTCCTCCACCATTTCTCTCACAATGAATTTTACAGACACAAAAAGATCCCACCATGTCGAATGAACACTATCTTTCGGCATATATAAAATTATACTGAAACCATCATAGGTTTCAACACAGCTGTTGTGATTTAAAAAATATATATATTTATAAGTTACTTTACCTTGCTGAAGGATAAGCATTTTTAAAAATATATTTTTTAAACACATCCATTTAAATGTGCCGTTTTCAAATATGTAGACACTGGTATGGTGCTGGAGATGAGGAATTGGAGGTTAAAAAGTGGTAGAATTGTCCGTTTTTAAGTAAAACGCTCCCAATCATTCCCCGCCATGTTTTAGCACTTAAATCCATCCAATCTTAAATAATTTTGCGGCATCGCCAGTGTCTTCTCTTTAGCTGACAAACCATTTTTTTTATTAGCAACATTTTTTACATTTAACATGGTCACTGCTAGGACGTTCTAACTAGGACATGTGAGTCATTGACGATACTTTTAATCTTTCTGACTAATCTTTTAAAATGACTTTCTGTAAAAATGTCAGTCTAAACCACAACACTTGGCTGCCTCCCAAACCTGCAAGTTAGCCTACTGTAACGTACACAATAAGCCTGTTACATCTTGGGTGACAATGAAGAACAAGGCTTCTCTTTCACATCGGTCCTGAGCTACAGTAACTCTAGGAATGTACCTTCTACAGGAATGTCTACAGCAACCTGCTCTGCTGCATACTTCTCTCTCCCAGTCACAGCCTTACCCCAAGACCTACTTTTACACTAATATTTGCATGATTTAATCTGATTGGTACCGTAAGCAAGGCTCTAACAGGCAACCATTTCAAGTATGAGCACACGTGTGAGTAAAATGCTGCCGTGGGTATTTCCGCAGCACAGGGATAGGGAAGATCTCTCTCGCTTATGCCTCACGTCCTCTATCCTCATGTCCTTCTCAATACCCATTGGAGAAGATCAGGGGAGGTGTATATATGGAAATATGAATTTATATTGTATGTCATATTTCTACTGGATCACCATTTTTTTCCCCCCACAGGCAGCCAATGAGGAGACCAAGGAACGTCTGTACGAGACCCTACTAGCCGAGTGCCGAGACACCATCCAGGCGGTGAGAGAGGAGCTGAAAACTGAAGCGGTAGGTATGACTGACTGACACTGTAAGAGTTACAGACATGACTGTCTGGGTTACAGACTGACAAATTTGAGGTTACAGACATGACCGTTAGGGTTATAGACTGATACATTTGAAGTTACACACATGACCGTTAGGGTTACGAACTGACCGGGGTTCACATTGATACTTGGGTTTTACTGACCTGACGTAGTAAAGTTCATAGGATAAACCGTAACGTGAGTAGGAGGGTGAAGGACTGTACCAGACCCTGTCACTATCTGTCTATGGCTAAATGCTCCCTGACTTGTCAACTCTGCAGAAGCAGCGAGAGAGATCTGATGAAGCCAGTGGAAAGGTGACCAACCTGCAGTTCCTGCACAGGTAAGAGAGGTCATTCTGTCTGACATTTTGTATTGGAGAATGTCCCTCCCCTCAGACTGTCTTCTCCAATGCGTTTTGAGAAGATGAGAAATGCAAGCAAATATGAAATAAGAGCCTATCTGTACATGGGATCAGTCTTTGACCTGTGTATGTGTGTGTGTCCCTCCATAGCTACCTGACCTACATCAAGCTGTGGACGGTGGTGAAGAGGAACGAGAGCATGGCCCACATGCTGCAGGCCAAGCTGAAGGAGCCGCAGACGGACGAGAACAAAAGGGGCCCTCGCCCCCAGGACCTCATCCGTCTCTACGACATCATCCTCCAGGTACAAACGCGCACCTGGGTAGTATTCAGTAGCCACAAAACGGAAGGAAACCGAGTAAAACAGGGCGGTACTACCCGAGGTCGTCCAATAAAAAACTTTTTTTAGTTCTGTTGAAAAATGTTTTGCTGTTGTGTGCACTAATGAATACACCTCTAACACAACACGATGTAACATTATATCTGGCACGTTCCAAATGTCTGTCCTTGTCATCTCATAATGTTACACTAATTGATAGTGAAACTGGATGGTTTGATATTTTCCTGCTTCATAACCACAAAACATCCAAACCATTCATGGAGTTGGAGAAAGTTCAAATACCTCTATTTACTCAGCATACCCAGGGTCAAGTCCAAAAACTATACTGAACAGAAATATAAACGCAACATGTAAAGTGGTTTCATGAGCTTAAATAAAAGATCCCAGAAATGTTCCATACGTATTTCTCTCAAATTTTGAGTACAAGTTTGTTTACATCCCTGTAAGTCAGCATTTAGCCGAACATCCACCCGACAGGTGTGGTAGATCAAGAAGCTGATTAAACAGCAGGATCATTACACAGATGCACCTGGTTCTGCTGACAATAAAAGGCTACTCTAAAATGTTCCGTTTTGTCATACAACACAATGCCGCAGATGTCTCCAAGTTTTGAGAGAGCATGTAATTTGCATGCTGACTGCAGGAATGTCCCCCAGAGCTGTTGCCAGAGATTAGAATTTAAATTTCTTTACCATAAGCCACATCCAACGTCACTTTAGAAAAAGTGTCAGTATAGGCAACCTGCCTCACAACCACAGACCCCGTGTAACCAGCCCAGGTCTTCCACATCCGACTTCTTCACCTGCGGGATCGTCTGAGGGGGCCCGCCATTCAACCCTAATGTTAAGCCCGTAGAAATAGGATGTTTCTTTCTGACTCGTTCTATTTCCATGGTTAAGCCTCTACCCGTGAGTCAGCTTATCCTTGTTGATGTTGCCTCATGACTGTTTCTACAGAGTCTGGCTGAGCTGTCCACCCTGCAGGGGCTGGAGGAAGATCACACGTTCCAGAAGGAGGTGGCCCTCAAGATGCTGGTCTACAAGGCCTACAGGTCAGAGCTCTCACCACGGAGGTCACGCATTGTGCGTGCGCACACACCGTCCACACACATATTCCCACGTGTCTCTTCAAAGCCTTGATGTATAAGCTAGTAAAGAAATGTCGTGAACTGTGTGTTATCACACACATTTACTTGCTGGCTTGACCCCTGCCATTTAGCTGTTTCTGATCCACCTTGGGCCAGAACAGAAGCGTACACACCAGTCACTAACGTCCCTGCTTTCTCTCTCTCTCTCTCTCCCCCCAGGTGTTTCTTCATAGCCCAGTCGTACGTGCTGGTGAAGAAGTGGAGCGAGGCTCTGGTCCTGTATGAGCGGGTCCTGAAGTATGCCAAGGAGGTCCAGTCCAAGGCTAAGACCCTCAACAACAGCCTGAAGGTATCAGACACTGACTGTGGCCAGTGTGTAAACGTCCGCTTTAACATGCAGGCTAACTGCCAAAATAAAGGAAACGCTAACATAGTCTTTAATAGGGCGTTGGTGCAACACGAGGCACAACGGCTTCAATGCACCTATGCGTGGCATAGATTCTGCAGGTGTCTGGAACTCTATTGGAGGGATGTGATGCCATTTTTTTCTCCCCCGTGAGACATTCCATAATGTGGTGGTGGGAAACGCCGTTTCAGACGCCGCTCCAGATCGCCCATAAGTGTTCAATTGGGTTGATCTGGTGACTGAGACGGCCATGACGCGTGGTTTAAATCATTTTCATGCTCATCGACCCGTTCAGTGACCACTCGTGCCACCTGGATGGGGTCATTGTCATCCATAGCCATGATAGCCAAAATAATGGACTTCCCAGTATTTTTATACATGACCCTAAGCATAATTAACTCGGCACTGCGTGGAAGCACCTGCTTTCAATATACTTTGTATCCCTCATCTATTCAAGTGTTTCCATTATTTTGACTGTTACCTATATCTACAACTCATGCGTTGAATAGCTTTGTCTGTCAAATACTATTCATGTTATAGAATCAATTGGCTCTGAGTTTAAACCATGACAATATCCACAAAGTAGGTGTTCTATTATCTTTTTGGGGTGGGGGGTGTCTGTCATTGAAATGGATGCAGGTAGGTAAACATAAGTGTTATTCATGATACTCTACTGTGGGACTGTCTAAAAGTGTCTTGGCCTAATGTTTTCTGTCTCCCTTGCCTAAAGGATCTGCCTGATGTGCAG
Organism: Oncorhynchus kisutch; assembly: GCF_002021735.2. NCBI lineage: Eukaryota > Metazoa > Chordata > Actinopteri > Salmoniformes > Salmonidae > Oncorhynchus > Oncorhynchus kisutch. The sequence goes on from NC_034193.2 coordinate 41,783,722, forward strand.
GAGCTGATCACAGAGGTCAACGCTGAGAAATACTCGCTTCAGGCGGCAGCCATCTTAGGTGGGTACCTGACTTGCAAGGGCAGCCATTTTGTTTCTATAGGGTAATACCCTTACCTGGGTTAGGCAACTTTCTTTTTATTGACTTTTCTGCTCGACTTGTCATTGTTGTGACCTGACCGGTGTGTGTTTTGTAAGACTTGTGGTCTCTGGTTTATTTTGCCTGTGTTATGAAGCTGAGGGTGTGTGTGTGTGTGTATTTTAGACACGGAGGATGCTCCTGAAGCGCCCTCTCAGCAGAAGGTGAAAGACAACACGGTAAGAACAATCAAAATTTGCCTCCCACATGAAAACAAAGTCTCACAGCTAACTACCCCCAATGTGCCCTAACTCTAATCTCTCGTGGAGACATTCTGCGTGTAATTACGGTGTTTGGGTTTTTTGTCACTGGTCATTTGCAGAAATCACAATTTCGCATGGTGTTAGCATCTTTTGAATTTTGGAAGGGGACATTCGGACGTAACTTGCAAAGAGAGGGTAGAGCTCCTCGTTCCACCCCTCATTCTAGCATTTCTTGATCTCTTCTCTTAACATTGACCCAGAACTTAATCTTGCTGCTGACCAATTACGTGAGACTTTAGTTCTGGGTTAACTTTGACTCCTCTTTCTGGGCTATTTTCAGATAATGGTGGAGTGAATGAGAAGTGTAGTGAATACTACTGTGTGTTAGTTAGTTGTGCAGTAGTGAGAGGAAGTAGTGTTGGGAATAGGAGTGGGCCTACCACGGATCATTGCCTTACATGGGCCAGTCTGTGGGAAAGAACACTCCCTGACCTGCCTCAGTCAATACAGGACAGAGCTGGAATGCTGCCTAGCAGACTGACATGGAAAAACGTCAATGTTTGGGTGAAATATCAGGAGGCCTCTGCCAGACATGCTAAACTCAGCAAAAAAAGAAACGTCCTCTCACTGTCAACTGCGTTTATTTTCAGCAAACTTAACGTGTAAATATTTGTGTGAACATAAGATTCAACAACTGAGACACAAACTGAACAAGTTCCACAGACATGTGACTAACAGAAATTGAATGTGTCCCTGAACAAAGGGGGGTCAAAATCAAAAGTAAGTCAGTATTTGGTGTGGCCATCAGCTGCATTAAGTACTTCAGTGCATCTCCTCCTCATGGACTGCACAAGATTTGCCAGTTCTTGCTGTGAGATGTTACCCCACTCTTCCACCAAGGCACCTGCAAGTTCCCAGACATTTCTGGAGGGAACGGCCCTAGCCCTCACCCTCCGATTCAACAGGTCCCAGACGTGCTCAATGGGATTGGGCACGTCTGGTATGGCAGAACACTGACATTCCTGTCTTGCAGGAAATCACGCACAGAACGAGCAGTATGGTTGGTGGCATTGTCATGCTGGAGGGTCATGTCAGGATGTGCCTGCAGGAAGGGTACCACATGAGGGAGGAGGATGTCTTCCCTATAACGCACAGCGTTGAGATTGCCTGCAATGACAAGCTCAGTCCGATGATGCTGTGACACACCGCCCCAGACCATGACGGACCCTCCACCTCCAAATCGATCCCGCTCCAGAGTACAGGCCTCGGTGTAATGCTCATTCCTTCGACGATAAATGCGAATCCGACCATCACCCCTGGTGAGACAAAACCGCGACTCATCAGTGAAGAGCACTTTTTGCCAGTCCTGTCTGGTCCAGCTATGGTGGGTTTGTGCCCATAGGCGACGTTGTTGCCGGTGGTGTCTGGTGAGGACCTGCCTTACAACAGGCCTACAAGCCCTCCGTCCAGCCTCTCTCAGCCTATTACGGACAGTCTGAGCACTGATGGAGGGATTGTGTGTTCCTGGTGTAACTCGGGCAGTTGTTGTTGCCATCCTGTACCTGTCCCGCTGGTGTGATGTTTCTTGCCCTGGCCACATCTGCAGTCCTCATGCCTCCTTGCAGCATGCCTAAGGCATGTTCACGCAGATGAGCAGGGACCCTGGGCATCTTTCTTTTGGTGTTTTTCAGAGTCAGTAAAAACCCTGTTTAGTGTACTAAGTTTTTATAACTGTGACCTTAATTGCCTACTGTCTGTAAGCTGTTAGTGTCTTAACGACCGTTCCACAGGTGCATGTTCATTAATTGCTTAAGGTTCATTGAACAAGCATGGGAAACAGTGTTTAAACCCTTTACAATGAAGATCTGTGAAGTTATTTGGATTATTATGAATTATCTTTGAATGACAGGGTCCTGACAGGCTTGTTTATATGTCATTGGGTAATCCCACACAGGATTGGGTTTCACTCTTAAATCCGTTATAGAAATGTCATGCTGCTATCATGAGCGCAGTGCATGTCGACATGGCAGGTATTAGTCGTTCACTACTGTACCTAGTGCTGGTTCATGAAAAATGACCTGCATTGGAACCACAGCGTATGTTTTCTGCTAGCTGGCAGACTAGTCAGCCCTTATGACAGGTTCAAGTCATTTACTTTTACCAGTCCCTCTTCTCCATCTAATTTGTCTACCCCTACCCCTTTTGGCTACCACCCCTCTCCATCCAGCCTCTGTGCGAGCGCCTGGAAACCTTCCACCTGGACCCCACCCTGGTAGGGAAGCAGCCCAACCTGGTCCAGTTCCCCCCTGACTTCCAGCCCATCCCCTGTAAGCCCCTCTTCTTTGACCTGGCACTCAACCACGTGGCCTTCCCACCCCTCGACGACAAGGTGGAGCAGAAGGGCAAGGGCGGCCTGACCGGCTACATCAAGGGCATCTTCGGCTTCGGCAGCTAAATCGAGTCCCAGGCTTTGGTGAGGCCTTCAGGTTGGAAGCAGCCAGATATTGATAAACAGGCTGAGTGGGTTTCTAGAAAACTGTCATCCATCTGAACTGTAGAGACAATGTCTGTCTGGAAATGGCACCCTGTTTCCTTATGTAGTAGACAATTAGGTCAAAAGTAGTGCACTGCGTAGGGTATAGAGCGCCATTTCGAAATCTACCAGTTTGAGACTTCATGTTCTAGAGGTTTCCTGCCTTGTTTGTTCCCTTCAACAACCCCCAACACACTTTTACAGAGGGAAACAAACCCAATTGACTTACCTTGAATTATTTTCATTTTCAACTCTTAAAAGCGCTTTCATGTACCCAGTCTCAATGTCAGTATACAGGAGGGAGGGAGAGTAAGTGTTGTATCAATCACTATCAAACAGGAGGAACAGTATAAATGCAGTCCACAGGGTAAATCCACGACCAAGCCGTGATGTCTCGTAACACACTAGTTTCTGATCGTGGTCCTACTGTCAGAATTCTATCACCTCTGTATTGCCTCCAATTTCTTATGACTTTAATATCTAGATTGTGAGACAAGTTCTCAATTTAGAGAATAATGTATGCGTCTGTCTTGTCCTGCACGCCGTTGTGGGACCAATACATCTCTGCATGGTTGACAGTTAAAGTTAGACTAGACATCAGGATTGAAATTCCTTATACAACAATGGGGTTCAGTGGCCAATGACTTTATATTCGGTACAGGAAAGGACTCCATCGTGTTTATATTCTCTAATGAATAGACTTTTTAAAACATTTGTAACTTCTGTGTGTGACAAAAGACAGAATGACCTTTGGGGTCAAAGGTGACTGCTTAGGATTCCTTTTCGCCTCACCCCCGAAAGTCTGAGTCAGCATTAATGAACTTCTGTAAAAAAAATTAAAAAACCTAGTATGTCTAGAAATACAGTATTTTAGTACACACTACTTCATTGTATCAGTTAGCTCGTATTCCAACAGATTTTAAATGGGAGGGAGCGGCACCCTTTTTGAGTGCCTAACTAACACCTCTTCAGCTTTTCCAGTACCAAAGCCAGTTCTGTAATCAAGAGTCTTCAGCTGTTCAACGGACCTCACATTTGCATTTACTTATGATGACTGTGTTCTCCACTACAGGTTGTCAATTTACCTTCTGTCCTCTCTTCAATCTAAGTCTTTGTTTTCTCTTTAATTCAGGGTGATATAGGTCTTGTACCTTCTTATTTCAATGCGTTTTTTGTTTCCCAATGTGGTCATGTATTAATAAACAGGATTTGGGTCAGATGCATGTTGGGATAGTTTCACGCATCGTTACCCAAGATGCCCGAAAAATGATTTCTGTAAACATGATTTGAAAACTAAGTGGAGTATAGAAGAGAGAATTATGACATGATGAATTATTTTCCAGACTTCTAATTAAAAAGAGACATTTGCGGCAAACGTGATCAGACTTTGTCCTTTTTCCTCTCATGTCTAACTTGTTTCAAGATGTTATAACTGGTCTTTTTGTCATTTTCACTCACACTTGTTTAATTTGACTGATACTGACTTTATACTGTAGCTTAGCTTCAATTGACAACCTCAATTACACAGACTTTATAAATCTGCTATTACAATGAAGTAATAAGGCACGAGGGGGTGTGTTTTTTGGCTAATATACCACGGCTAAAGGCTGTTCTTAGGCGCAATGTGGAGTGCCCGCATACAGCCCTAAGCTGTGGTATGTAGGCCATAAACCACAAACCCCTGAGGTGCCTTATTTCTATCAAATGGTTACCAACTTAATTAGAGCAGTAAAAATAAATATGTTGTCGTACTCGTTGTATACGGTCTGATATGCCACGGCTGTCAGCCAATCTGCATTCAGGGCTTGAAATGCACTGTTTTATAGTAGTGCTTTTGCCACTCCCACAGTCTATTAGTGTAGTTTCATGATCATAGGCTCTTGTGTCAGGTGTGGGTGTGTGAGCAGCATGAGATGCCTGTGCTGGGTGTGTTTTTGTTCCAGGCAGATATAACTTTCAAAGCTATAATCAGCCTCTTCCCACCACATAACATTTTTCCCTTGATCCCTTCTCGGTAACTGACAGCTGGGCTCAGTCATCACGAGCCGATATGTGCCTTCCACCACGCACACTTCAGACCCCATCAAATGCATTCTAACGTCGTGGTATGGGCCATTTTTGTGTGTGATAATAGGCCATGATCAGGAGTCATCATCAGTATGAGTAGATTATGATGTGCTGTCTGGTGAATCACTTTCCTTCTACTGTATGCATATCTATACAGGGTTATGTACTTCAATATAAAATGGCTAATCACAATCCTACTTGTGTGTACTAAATTAATGTGGTATTAGGCTAGATGTATTACACCTTCACTGTATACACACACGTTTATTGTTTTCCCATGCACTCTTACTGCAAAAGTGTTGCCATGGGAACCTTGAGGCTGGCAGCTTCTGGTGTTCCTTGTACTCCACACAACCGGTATAACAGCATGACAACTGAGTTTCCCTAGTGATTATGACAGTCATGTGGTATGGCATATCTCATTTTTTTAAATGTAGCCAGGTAAGGCAATTAAGGACAAATTCTTATTTACAATGACGCCTAGGAACAGTGGGTTAACTGGCTTGTTTAGGGGCAGATCGACAGATTTTTACCTTGTCAGCTCGGGGATTCAATCTAGCAACCTTTCGATTACTGGCCCAACGCTCTAACCACTAGGCTACCTGCTTCCCCAAATATAAAGAAATTGACAACCCTGCCCATTGATAAAAGCAGCCATATTTTCCAACTCATGGCCGTTCTTGAGGAAGACTAATGGGCATTACCAAAACACCTCAGGATTAGCAAAAACAGTAACGGTAATTATCAATCAATGGGCAAATAATAGCTTGGTTAAACCAGACGGAACATGTGACATCAAGTAAAACAAATTCCTTTATTGGCCCAATGGCTGTTTATGACAGGAGTAAAGTAATTTTATTTGGTTGTACATAAGTCGATACTGAACAAAAATATAAACGCAACATGTAAAGTGTTGGTCCCATTTAAAAAATGTAAACATTTTTTACCCCTTTTTCTCCCCAATTTCTTGGTATCCAATTGGTAGTTAGTCTTGTCTCATCGCTGCAACTCCCGTATGGACTCAGGAGAGGCGAAGGTTGAGAGCCATGGGTCCTCCGAAACACGACCCCACAGAACCGCATTGCTTCTTTATACAATGCCCGCTTAACCAGGAAGCCAGCCACACCAATTTTGTCGGAGGAAACATCTGCCATGTCACAGGAGTCGCTAGAGCGCCAAACCCAGACGACGCTGGGCCAATTGTGCTGCCCCATGGGTCTCCCGGTCACTGCCAGCTGCGATGGATCTCTAGTGGCACAGCTAGCGACTCCTCCCAGGCCCACCCATAGCTGCGGCCCAGTCATGAATTGATTTCAATTGACTGATTTCCTCGTATGAACTTTAACTCAATAAAAGTGTTGAAATTACTGCATTTATATATATTTTTTCAGTATAAAATTGTAAACAATTTAGATAGTCTAAGACAAATGAAACGTTCAATAAATCAAAAGTTTAGTAAATAACAGGTAACTAAATTTAATTAAGGCAAACTAGGCAGATCAAATAAAAATATATACTAAACCAAAATCAAACGACCATCAAAAAGAATTGGGGAAATAATCTATCAACAAAGAAAACATCTGAATGTCCTTTCGCAGTATGACGGAGGAAGGAAAGATGAAGGTGATGTGGCTGGTGTGCAAACCCCCATGCAAACCCATTATTTCATTTTAGAATTGATTCAAATTAGGATAAAATTAGGGTCAGGATTAAGGGTTTGGTTAAGGTTGGGAATAGGTTAAGGTCAGTAGCTATGTTACCATTAACTTCAGCAGTGATTTCTTTTGACGACAACATTTACTGGGTTTGCATAGAAAATAGATGCGACAATTGCCTGCTACGGTACGTTTCCATTGAACTGTCAAAATGATTCTGCAATGATCATTAATTTGTAAAAACACCATTTCCATCGCCATTTGTCACAATAGAAAATGGGACCGAGCATATAACAAATGTGTGCGCTCTATCTGAATTTTACTCTCTTGCAATTGACGTCTCCAAGCCACATTCCTCTCTGTCCCCCATTGTTGATAAGCTTAGCATAAACCCTCATCTTGAATGAACGTACAAGTCTTCCGTTTGGCAAACAAGGACATTATTAAAACAGTCATTCTAAGCCTCTATCCTGTTCCTTGTTGATTTCTGGTCAACCTATTGATGAGAGAATGAATAAATTTGATATCTGGTTTTATAAAGGTGCACAGCAGTCTCGTGTCCATAGCTAGTTAATTGAGGATAATGTCAAACTTTATTGTAGATTTGTGACAGGCCATCTCCAAGGGGGTCGTTTGACGCTAGTTTCCACTTCACAGTAGGGCTGTTTTTGGTTGCAGAAATGGCTTCTTGAAGACGTGAACTTTTATTTGTCTTAATTACAAACGTGTATGGGAACCATAAATATTAATAAAAATGTTTAGTCAAGGAGAAAGCACTGAGCTATACGGGAAGGATCCTTCATGGATAGCCATGATTGGCTGAGGATAATGGTTGGGTTAACCATACAGACGGGTTGGTTGTGCGTTTACATGTGAATTCTCAAAGAGATGGGTGGGGCTTAAGAGGGTGTGAACGATGCTCTGTTGGATACATTCTAATATTCTGAACTTTGATTCAGAAAGATATAATAGTTGGTAATTGATTGTTTTACTACAACAGGGATCATCACACAGTAAACCGTCTATCTGCTGCAGGCCAATTTTCTTCTTGAGCGGATGATCGAGGGACCGGAACATAATTACAAATCATTTATAAACTGCAAATTGACCTGCAAAAAGCCAAAACATATATGATATTTGACTAAAACATAATAATTTCAAACCTTTCTTACGTATGTAGGTGATCACGTGTGTCTCTATTTTTCGAAGGGAATACTTGGGAACAGATTTTCAAAATTAAAATCACTTGGAGATCACTTACTGGTGTTTTTAGTCTTTTATGTCCAACAATTAAAGTTTGAAAAACTTGGGGGCCAAATAAAGCTACCGGAGGGCCACCAGTTGGGGAACCCTGTTTTACAATATCAACATTTCTACTTGTTTATGCCCCCTTCTCTCTCTCTCACACACACACACACACACACACACTATAGGAACATAGTACACAGGCACCCACTAAGATAGGATTGTACTTCATCTTGCCTTGTTTAAGGTTTACATTACCTCCACTACTTATTAGTATCTAATTACCCACAAGCCCATATGTCATTCTACACGGATCCTTATAGAAACGGAATGTTTCTCCAGACTCCCTAGCAAAATAGCGACAGTGACTTTAGAAAACCTCAATGAGTGGCAGTGAACCAATGAACGGGTAGAGTTGAACTAGAGAGGTGAGTAAAGGAGGGCAGGAGTGAGGAGAAGGAGTGTGTAAGAACAGGTTGGCCCGGTCCTGTGGAACAAAATAGGTTGTAAACAGGGAGGGGCACAGGTACTCTTTCAGTCAGCTTAATCACAGTGCTGACACCAACGGGGACACACACTAAAATAGGCACGGGGAGTGTGTGTCTTATCTGTGACAGCGAGAGAGGAACAGAGAGTGTGAGGGGAACAGAGAGACTTGAGTTCTGTCCGTGGAGTGGAACGTCCACTCGCCAAAAGATCCAGGATGTTCAAGAAGAAGGACAGTAATACCTTGAAGGGGTCCGGCAAGATCAGCAAGTGAGTCTTGAAGGAATGACAGCAAACTCGGTCATGCAACCCCCTCCACTCTACCGCCTTCCTCCTTTCCTTTCCTTCTTCCTAAACGTGGAATTGTTTCTTATCTCCGGTGTTTGCTGTGTTGCCCTCTTTCTCGTAGAATCCTCTGGAATCTCCTTTGTTTAGTTCATTCCTAACTCCTGGATAATGGAGATTGGAAGGTGGATGGTTTACTGTGTGTTTTGGCATGTTGCCGTCCTCAAGAAGACCAACTTTTGTTTGATGTAAAGATATGAAGAGAAGTTTTGTTTGTCTCTTTGGTTGTCTTGATGTTATCGTAGATTTTGCGTTTTTTTTTATGTGACCTTTGCTCAGGAGAAGCATTAGAGGGGCTCTCAATCACCTGCTTGTGTGTGTGTGTGTGTGTGTGTGTGTGTGTGTGTGTGTGTGTGTGTGTGTGTGTGTGTGTGTGTGTGTGTGTGTGTGTATGTGTGTGTGTGTTTTCAGGTCACGTAAAACAGATTAAAAAAATTGATGGCGTTATCAAATGGTACGGCTCATGAGGTTCACATTGATTTGGTGACTATTCATGTCATAACATTCCCCATGGAGGGATATATGATGGCATCAAGATTTCTACTTTAGCACGAAAGAGTAGGACATACAGTACATAGATAAGGTAGGTTAGCGACATATAATTGTATCAATGTTCATCCATCAATCAAGTATGACTCCTATGTCAATGCGTCATCAAAAGCGTAGCCTGTAGGCCTACATTAGCGATGAATCAAGTGTCACCCGATTAGAAAAATACGAATCACTTGAGCTTCCCTAAGGTCGAAAATCAACTAGCCTACCTGGTTAAATAAAGGTGAAATTAAAAAATAAATAATAGTTTACCCAATCCATCACCTGTAGAAGTTGTCATTGGAGGGATAGTGGTGTTTAAAGAGGTTTGTGAGTCCTGTAGTGCTGGTATTTAAAGGGGAGGTTAGTGGCATCACTTCAGTGCTGCTATGGTCCTTAGGGGCAGGTTGACGTGAGAACACAGATCTACGGACTACTGAATGGGTCATCTTATGCTGCTGGTACAAGCATATGTAATCTCGTGACATCATAATACATGTTTTACTGTTGATAGCAGCACTTTCATTTAAAAATGGCTCCTTGGGTTTAAAAGGAACATGGGCAGAAATGTTGGGGTCGTGGAATGTAGTCAGTTTAGCAAATACAACTACACAGTCAAAATAGTGGACTATTTTCAACACATGCACTGAATATCACCTGAATTGGTGAAATGAATTGATCCCAACTCAGATGACCAGTTGTAAGACGACAGGTACATACAGTATTTTACAGTTTATCAGGCAATCTGAAAAGCCTGGATTCTAAGCTGTGGAAAAGTATTCAACACACTTCTAACCCTCTCGGGAGATCAATGCTCTACCTTGAACCACTGCCCTGGGAGAGTACCCAATAGGTCGGCAGATCGAGAGAGCAATACAGGCAGTCACAGTCACACAGAGGGAGTGACAGAGAGACAAACAAATAGTTGTGGAATGATGGAATGTTCAGCGTTTTGGGAATTCTCAGGTGGGGCAGTGGAAGTGATTCACCCTCCTGTTGATCCCAGGTCGTCACCTCTAGAGACCATTGGGTTTAGGTCCCAAATGGTACACTATTCCCTACATAGTGCACTACTTTTGACATGGTCAAAAGTATTGCACTATGAAGGGAATAGGGTGCCTTTTGGGACTCACCCTTGGTTTCAGTTCAAGAGTGTTGTCTTATGTAGGGCCAGGTGCTTTTCCTGAACATCAAGAACCCAGTGCCCTAGTTATAGGTTCTACCTATGGCCCAGAGTTCTTCCTGGTCAAGTCAGATAAGAACTCCTGGTCCTAGTAATACATTTGGACTTTTGTTAGTCTTGGACAAAGTGTTGGTTTTGGACAAAGGGAGTTCATGGAGGACAGCTTCACACACATCTACTCTGTGTCACTATCTATTCTTAGCCTGTGGTTTTATATCTAATGATTTTGCGTGTAAGGTTTTGTATTTGGATAGCTTCCCCAAGGATAATGGCCTCTGCATCCATCTTAAATGTTTAGGACCTTGACCTTCATTGGTCACTTAAGTCAAGGACAACAACTGAAGTTCCTCTCTCTGCTATTTTTCTAAATCAGATCTTTAACCTTTAACCTTTGCCCTCTAAACAGGTCCACCGCCAACGACTTGGCCTTGGTGATTGCACGGATGCAGAAGAATTCCGACCAGGTGGAGAAAGATGTCCTCCGGGCCGAAGAGCTACTGGCTGTGGTGAGAATACATACTGACGGTCTCTCTCTTTCTTTCTCTCTAAATAATAGTGTGTCCATGGACTTCAATTCTGGCCACTAACTGTTCTGTTGACTCACCTACTGTCTTCATCCCCATTGCCATGTAGGATGCAGAGAATGAGAAGAAAAACCGCCCCCTCCAGCACCAGAAAGTGGTGGCAAGCAACCTGTCTGAGGCTGAGGGCCTGCTGAATGACCTCTTCCTGGATGTGGACAGGGCCAAGAAGTGCAAACACCCCCAAAGCAGCGAGATAGAGAGCGAGTGAGTGACCTCTTCTAGGCCCATCCCACTGAGCACAAATGTCAATTCAACGTCTATTCTACAATTTCATTGAAATGATGTGGAAACAACGTTGATTCAACCAGTGTTCCCAGTGGGATATCTCTTATGAACGCTTCAGCTGCTTCAAAAAGATTAGTCTCTGCAGAAATCCATTTGTCCCTTTAAGACATTTGATCATTGGGAGATGCAGTGAGGGTCCATCTGGATTTGTTTACTAAAACGTGTTGCTCTTGCCAGTTCTCTTTGTTATCATGCTCAACATACTAAAACGTCTTTTCCCCCTCCCTCCCTCAACCCTTTGTTCTTTCCAGTGTCAGTCACCTCCATGACCGCTGGCTGAAAGACTGTGCCTTCTACCGGGACATCTATGAGCCTGTCAACGATGTGGAGCTGAAGCCCAGAATCGACTGGGCTTCAGTGCTCAATCGGAAACAGGTAAAAATCAAGCGTCCTCTTCTTCTTTGGCAACTAACTTAAGACCAAGCCTCCATATTGTAAACATCCTTATCAAAGCATGGTGCTCATCCCCTTGACAAAACTGTTCTGGTCACCAATCCAAGCTGAAATGGACTTCCGTTGTAGTATATATTGATTGACTTAGCTAACACAACGGTGCACAACACAACAACGAGCACAGCAGAATACAACGTTCAGTTCATCGCTATCCTACAGTTCATGTTCATTTAAGATACCCCATACGAATGCATGCTACCATAAAGCCTTCTTCTGAGTCTAATTGTGTCCATGACTGACCATACCGTTCTGCGTGTCTGTCTCTCAGAGGGAGGTGAACACGGAAGAGTACGGGCCCACCATGGCTGACCTGAAGAAGCAGATCGCCGCCCACAACATACTGCACAAGGAGATCGAGACCTACAGCTCTCAGCTCAGCACCAGCTCCACCAGCACCAAGGTAACCCCTTCAACTCTCACCTCCGTGACGATGAATTCAAGGGTTTGTGGATTTAATGGAAGTGTTTGAAAACATCTTGTAGCTAGTGAACATGACAACAATTCATTTGTGTTTCAGGAGGAGTATGCTGCCATCAAGAAACAATACAACAACCTCTTGGTAAGTCTGTGTATCATATGGGTAATATGATATCCAGAGGAGGCTGGTGGGAGGAGCTATAGGAGGACGGGCTCGTTGTAATTGGCTGGAATGGAATAAATGGAACAGGGTCCAACACGGTGTTTCCAAATGTTTGATACTGTTCCATTTATTCCATTCCAGCCAATTACAACCAGCCCGTCCTCCTATAGCTCCTCCCACCAGCCTCCTCTGATGGGATCGGTGGGATTTCACTTTCAACCTAAAAAGTAATTGTAACATCTGTTCTCTTTTTGGTGTGACTCTTTACAGTTGTTATATAATACTGTTCTATTCCCACAGGACAATTCAAAATGGCGGCACCACTACCTGAGCAGTCTGTATGACTACATGCAGGGCTGTAACAAGGAGCTGGCCTATCTAGGAGACGAACAGGCAAAAATCCTGAAACAGGACTGGAGCGACCACATGTTGGACCCTCCGGACGTCCGTAGACAGTATGAGGTGAGAGTCCATCTTAGGAGTCAAATAGAGTGTCACTCAATGTCAATAAGACTTAATATAACAATAAAGTATGAAACTGTTGCTTGAGGAGCTGCTTCATAGGTTTCTGGATGTACATTTAGTTTTCTATTACTGAAGGAGCCATGTTCAGTGACATCATATTTCTTTTTTTTTGTTGTATCTCAATCAGAACTTTAAGAACAACAGCCTGCTGTCCCATGAGAGCGAAGTGAACAAACTCCAGGACGACGGAGATCGACTCATTGAACTGAAGCACCCGGCCAGCACCACAATACAGGTACACGCCAATAACCAATTAAAACTTTTAAATACACCTCCCCTTGTCGACTATTACCATTTTACATTGTCTTCAATCAAGAATCGATCACTCTTCCGTAGATTAGACTTCTACATGTAGGTCCACCAAGTTTACAATGTTCCTGAAAGATATCGAGATTTTCCCTTTTTCCGTGATGGCTTCATCTTTATACTTGTTTCAGGCTCAGAGAGATTCTTTACGGAATGACTGGCAGAAGTTCCTCAACCTGTGCATCTGCCAAGAGACCCATCTGGATAACATGGAGGATTTCAAGAAGGTAAATGTCACTCAGAATACATTAATTAACGAGGCTTCATAGTATCGTCATCAGCTTAGAATAATATTCAGACTTCCGTCTTTATTGCCAGAATGGAAAGGGTACCTTCTGTTTGGTTTTGAAGCAGAAATGTCCCTGTTAATGTAATGTTTTTTCCACATTACCATAGACATTCAAACTGCAGCATGATCAGTAAACTGGATAGGTCAAAGATACTGTATGTGGAAAAAAGATACCATGTTCTGATGTGTTGTCTGTCTGTGTCCCTGTTCAGTACCAACTAGATGTGGAGACACTATCGGAGTCTCTGAGTGAACTCAACTCTAGCCTGAAGAAAGCGGAAGGCTCAACTGGGAGGAGTGGCTCAGCGATGACTCTGCAACTGGAGGTAAGAGAAGATATTGTGTATTAGTCCATACTAGATGGAAATTTGTCTTCTGCTTATTTCCAACCTCTCTGATACATACACACACACACACACACAAATACAAATATTGGTAATGCCAGGATGTGAACACTGATATCTATTGTACATCTGGATACTGTTCCAATCTCATTGAATCTTTGGTGTTAGCTTGCCAGTAAACTTTCAACACACCCATGAATCATAAAGATGCTACATTGCATTTCATATTGAGAAAGATAAATACAACTCATGCTTTTACCTCTGCACATTTATTATCAAATTTATTGTCATATAAATATATATTTAAAAAAAACATTTTCAAGACCATTGTTTTTTTCTACAATGTCAATTTATGGGCTTTAACTCCATGCACCACAATAGAGAAATAAATGGTAGTGTGCGTGTTAACACTTCACTTCTAAAGACATTACATTTCTTTCACACATTATCGAATGTTATCATGACATTACCCTACTACATTAAATAAATAGTAAATAACGTGAATAAAAATTGTTATTCTGAAATGCAATGCAGGTGGTCCCAATTTCACCTTTACCCACTCTCTCTCTCTGTCTCTTTCTCCATCTCTCAGGCTGAGGAGAGCACGGTGCAACGCAACGAGCAGCTCCTAGCTGACCTGAGGAAGAGGAGCACCACCATCGCCCCCCTCAAGCTGCGCCGCTACCCGCCCACCAGGTCCACCACTGTGGAGTCCCTCTGTGACATGAAGACTGAGAAGGTATGACCAGCTGCTCTTGACCTCTCACCTTTTAACTTTGACCCTGTCCTGGAGCCTCCACCACAGGTTACGGTATGAAGTCAAAGCGGGTTCAAAACCTCTGTAGAATCTTTGATAAAGCTACTAAGCAATGACGTGACTAATAGAGTAGAATAGAATGCTCTACCACGGCACTGAGAGGTGTGTCATGCCATGTAACGTAATGTAGGCTCATGTAAACATCCAGAAACCAAACATTACCGTGACTCGGGAACTCACTAAAATAAATTCAAGGTCCTAGATACCTCAGTATTGGGCATTGTGTTTGTGAGATGAAAAGGAATATTTGCATGTGATCCATTCTGAGGAAAGTTCTCTCTTTGTGTTCTTTTAGGCTGAACTCACTCGAGGGGACAAGTTCACCCTCAAGTCGAATTCAGACGTTGAGAACTGGGACGTATTGACCAGTGATGGGGCAACCAAAACCTTTCCAGGGGTCTGCTTCCTGATCCCACCCCCTGACCCAGAGGCCATTGCCACCGTAGACCTGTAAGCAACAGGAGCACATGTCATTTATGTCAATTATATGACATGCATGTGGACAATAATACTTCAATTTTGTGAATTAAAATGTCTCAGTTCTAACGATTTTTGTGTGTGTGTGTGTGTGCGCGCGCACACAGGCATGGTGATGTGCTTGACGACATCAAGAAGAGGAGGGCTGTTTATTTAGGCACAATGAAGGACCAGATCCGTTGTGTCGAAGAGAAACCCGTATACACAGGTGAGGAAAAAGTTGCTCCAGTAATCCCAATACCCCAAAACAAAGCCTTCCAAATAACTCTGGACCTGATCCTGTTACTGCTAGGATCCTTAACTGTAAATAAGGAGAAATGGCTTCTCCAACTTTTGATTCAACCTTGTCCCGAGACCACATTGTGATATCACGTTCAATTCGTCACGTCATGTAAACCCCAAGCCAAAGGGTATTTATGGGACATGTGTAAATATGCAATATGTGAAATGAACTACGGCTGCAGATAAAAATGGCACCCTATTCCCTGCATACTGCACTACTATTGATAAGGCCAGATTATCATTGCCCTGTGTCCCCCACGTAGCTCCTCCGTCCAACCCCAAAGCTAAAGCCGTGGCCGGTCAGCTGGATAAGCTGGATGAGGACCTGGTCAAAGCCAAGCAGGGCATGTTGAGCCGTCTGAGGGCCCCGCTGGACCGCAGTGACCCCACCACCGACCTGGCCAAGAGGCTGAAGGAGCAAGAGGTGAGAGAGAGAGTCTTGTTTTTAACTTTATTGAGACCGATACAAGAGGAAATGAGCAAGGAGGCTGAGAAGGAGGGAGAAAGAGAGTAGAGGTGGAGCCGGGATTCGTACCCACGCTGTGGAGTGATATGTGTTGCAGGCCACATTACCCACTCGACCAGCCTCGGGCAGTCTAAGGGGAAATCCAAAATGGTACCCTATTCCGCTACTTTTTGATAGATAGAAAGCATGTCTACCAGCCATTGTAACTGTACAGTATATCTTCATGCTGGTTAACAAGCTAAATCTGAATAATTATAGAATGATATTGATGGATTCGCGCCTCCTAAAGAGGATGATAACGATGAGGAGTCGAATGACGATGATGATAGTTATGCTATTGTTGGTGAAGATGGTACTAACTCTCATGATACGGGGGTTGTACATCTTGTAGAAAGCAGCAGATGCTCTGGCAGCTATGGAGCAGCCAAAGTTGGAGAAGGACATCTCCAAAGGCCTTGCAGCCAAACTTCAAGCTGCCAAGGACAAGCAAGATGGCATCGTAGCCCTGGCCGACCTATTTAACAAGAAGTACGACCATTTTACAAACATACATTATCCCCGATCACCTGTCTTAGCGATATGATATTATCAGAAAATAGCATCACACAGAAGATCTTGCTGTTAATTAATTTATTCTATAGGGCCAATGCATCTCTGAACCTGGAGAAGCAGATCAAGAAAGTGGATGGCATCGTCTCTGGCTTTGAGGAAAAGCTGAATAAGGATGGCCCTATCCCAGATGTCCCCAATGCTATTCAGGACCGCACCCAGGAGATCCAGGTGGGTGGGACAATTACCAGTGCACCCCATTCCCTATATAGTGAACTACTATTGACCAGGACGATTGCCTACACTGCCTTGGATTAGTGTGCCATTTTGGACACACCTCAACAGTCTTAAGAGAACCAAATAGATTCTACAGTATCCTTGAACAAATTGGAACAGAGAATACCCTAGTGGTTGATTTGAAGTAATAAAGGACTGTATCATTTGACTGCACATTTCAGTCACCCCTTCTAATTTAGCTAAAAGCACAGCACAAGGACACATGTCAGTCACCCCTTCTAATTTAGCTAAAAGCACAGCACCAGGACACATTTCAGTCACCCCTTCTAATTTAGCTAAAAGATACAGCACCAGGACACATTTCAGTCACCCCTTATAATTTAGCTAAAAGCACAGCACCAGGATACATTTCAGTCACCCCTTCTAATTTAGCTAAAAGCACAGCACCAGGACACATTTCAGTCACCCCTTCTAATTTAGCTAAAAGCACAGCACCAGGACACATTTCAGTCACCCCTTATAATTTAGCTAAAAGATACAGCACCAGGACACATTTCAGTCACCCCTTATAATTTAGCTAAAAGATACAGCACCAGGACACATTTCAGTCACCCCTTATAATTTAGCTAAAAGATACAGCACCAGGACACATTTCAGTCACCCCTTCTAATTTAGCTAAAAGATACAGCACCAGGACACATTTCAGTCACCCCTTATAATTTAGCTAAAAGCACAGCACCAGGATACATTTCAGTCACCCCTTCTAATGTAGCTAAAAGCACAGCACCAGGACACATTTCAGTCACCCCTTCTAATTTAGCTAAAAGCACAGCACCAGGACACATTTCTCGTATCTGTTCTCTACAGAGTCTGCGTAAAGATGTGGCGGGCTCTCAGAGTGAACTGAAAAAGCTGGGCCAGGACCTGGAGACCAGCGAGCAGCTGTGTAGTTCCCTGCAGCAGGGCTACCAGGAGTACTGCCCAGACATCCATCGCCAGGGGACCCAGGTCAAACAACTACAGAACCGCTACTCTAACGTCAACAACCAGCTGAAGGAGAGGTGAGCCCAGGGCCACTTGCCTGTTAGCTAACATTGACTACACACACCATGTCTGAAAATATATGGTATCAAAAATAGTCCATTCGTTTGCTCGAACGTCAGATGAATAGAATAATTGTTTTCAGTTTGTCATCGTGAAAGTGTTTTTCATTGCGTTTTTCTGTCTCAGAGAGGGCCTCTTGCAAGAGGCTGCAGGCAAGAACCAGGAATTCCAGGACTCAAGCAAATCTCTGAACTCCTTCCTGAAAAATCTGCCTGACAACAAGATCAGCCCCAGCGATGACCTATCACAGATCAACTCCAAGCAGACCTCCCAGAAGGTCAGTTTGTTTGTGTTGTGTGTCAAGAAGCTTTGAAATTGTTGGAGATATTCTTAAAATATCATTGTTAGACACATATTTTGCAATCAAGTTTAATTTGGTCATTTTTATTGCAGAGGGTGGTGGATGACATCAAGAGTAAGGGAGACGATCTGGATAGAGTGGTTGACCTTTCCCAAGATTTGCAGAATATCCTCAATGTAAGACTCATTATCCTACTCCATCATAATTAACCGTTTATTTGTGCAACCGATATTTAAATATTTGGATATTGAATAATAAAATCTTAATTTCAACTGCTTGTGCAGGAATATGAGGTCAACACTGACAAATACAGCAGCGCCCTCAACAATGTGGGAGCCAACGATTCCAAAAAGCGTCACACCTCCTCCCTTGCCGATTCTGTGCAGAACCAGGTAATACATAAGGAATGGAAGTCAAAAGACACAAATGACATTCATGTTTATCCACTTCTATGCAGATCCAACGTAGGGCGCGTCATGTTTACCTTTTCTTGAGCACTGTGAGCTGAAGGATGGCTGTGCTTCTTTGTACATTACAGGAAAAGGCTGTGGTGAACCACTATGCTAAAACGTCAGCTGAGAATGACCAGCTGCTCAATCAGATGGGCTTTGCTAAGAACCTCATCGCTCAGGTGAGTTGGAAAATCTGCACACAACTTCTTTCCCACTGCCAGTTTTGATCAATTGAATGTGTTTCGGATACAAAATTATGAAAATGTTGAAGTATTTTTTGTTTGTTTACTTTTTGTAGAAACGTGAGAAACAATCCATAGAACCAACCATAAAACCAATCATAAACATAAAGAGCCTGCAGCGAGAGTTGAGTGCGGAGAGCGATAGACGCAGCCGTGCTGAGACTGACGTGGCTACTTTCAAGACCAGGATGCTGTCTCTGAAGAGCCGTAAAGGGATGCATCGAGTTGAGGAGAAGGAGGTACTCGAGTACTACCGCGACCCTAAACTGGAGACCGACCTAAAAGATCTGGAGGACCAAATCCACAAAGACGCCTTGAAGCGCAGCCGTACCCAGGGTGAGATTGAGGGTGTGAAAATCAAAATCGCCAATTTTGGGGACGACCTCAAGTGCATCAAGCCCAAACTGGTGACTAGAGAGGTGACTGAGTTTGAGAGAGATCCTCAGTTGGATGTAGAAGCCTCCAAGTTAAAAGACGAGATCGGCAAGATAAAGAATGAGGTTCGAGTAAAAGAGGGAGAAGTCATTCAACAGAAGACAGAGGTCACCATCCTGAATGCTACAAGACCCAACATCAGGGAGAAGATTATGAAAAAGGAGGTGATTCGATTGGAGAAGGATCCAGAGATGCTGAAGGCTGTTAAAACATTTGAGAAGGAAATTGCAGATGAAGGCCACAAGAGCAAGACTCTGAATGACGGGATCTTCCAAACGAGGAGCCAGATCAATGCATTGGAGAGGATCATTCCCACCATTCAGCCCAAGGTGGTCACCAGGGAGGTGAAGAAAGTCGAACAGGACCCTGAGCTAATCAATGAATCCAAGAGGATTCGATCAGGCCTAGAGGGAGAGAAAACTGAGACGGACTCTCTGGTCAAGGAGGTCTCTCAGCTCAAAAATCGGTATAGCGAGGTGGGGCAGTGGAAGCCCAAGGTCGAACTCAGGGAAATCGTCAATGAGATCTACCGCATAGATCCACAAACAGAGTTGGAGATAATGCGTCTGAAGAAAGATGTTCAAGACTTGAACAAGCAGCGTTCTGACTTACAGGACCAGATCACTCTGGTCATGGTCGATCTGGAAGCCCTGCGTTCCAAGAAGCCAAAGGTGGAGCTGAAGGAAGTCATCCAAGACGTGGTGAAAGAGGAGAGGAGCCCTGAGAACGAAAGAGAGGTACAGAGGCTCAATGATCAGGTGAACCATCTGCACCGTACTTACAATAATGTAGAGGACCAGATTAACCTCCTGAGGAAAGAGAGGGACGAGTGGAAAGCAGAAAAATCCAAGGTGGAGACAAAGCTTATGACCAAAGATATCTTCAAGTATGAGGATGATCCGCTCTTGGAGAAGGAGGCAGATCGGCTGAGAAAGGAGGTACGCGAAGAGCAACAGCGTCGCCGTACCATTGAGGAGATGGTGTTCGACCTGCAAAACAAGTACATCCTGCTGGAGAGACAAAAGCCAGAGGAAAAAGTGGTGGTGCAGGAGGTGGTGCGTCTACAGAAGGACCCCAAGCAGATAGTTGAGCATGATAAGCTTGGCAGGAGCCTGGATGAGGAGGTTAAATCCCGCCGGCAGCTAGAGCTTGAGATGCAAAAACTTAAAACCTTAGTGGAGGAGAAGGAGAACATCCTAAAGCAGAGTGATGAACATCAGACGAAGATTAAAGTGGAGTCTGAACTGAAACAGATCAAACTGCGCATCAAAGAGCTTGAGAATGCCCCGCCGCCCGTCGAGGAGAGTATTGTTGTCGAGGAGGTCCTGAAAGTTGAGAGAGACCCCAGACTGGAGAGGATGACCAACGGTCTTCGCTCAGACATGGACAAGGAAACCAATGACGTCCTGAATATTCAGAGAAACATCAGGAACACCAATGTCAAGCTTGAGCTCCTTCAACGAGAAAAGGCCGTAGAGAAGACAGTGTACAAAGAGGTTATCCGTGTGGAGAAAGACCAGGCTGTAGAAGCAGAGAGATACCGCCTGAAGGGCCTGGTGTCTCAGGAGAAACATGCCAGGCAGGACCTGGAGGAAAAAATCAAACAACTCTCTGATAAACTCAACCGACTGAATGGCACTCAGTCAAGTACTTCCCGGGAAGAGACAAGTCTCATTCTGGCCAGGGACACCTTGCAGAGGGAGAAAGACAACCTCACCCGGGAGCTGAAGAAGTTGGAGTCTGAGAGGCAAGACATCAGCGTATCGTTCCAGCAGCAGACCAAGCTGATGAGCGAGAGAAGCCAGATCAACAGGCAAAAGAGCGTCAAGATGGAGTCTGACGTGCAGCGTCTGGAGAGGGAGATACTGGACGAGAAAGACACGATCCACCAGAAAGACAACACCATCAGGGAACTCCAAAGGGACAAGGAGAAGGAAGACCATGCAGAGACCCGGACAAAGGAGACCAATGTCTCCACTAAAATCACCATCTTGGACCCTGATACTGGCAAAGAACTATCACCATATGAAGCCTACCTGCAGGGACTGATCGACCGTACCCAGTACATGCATCTGCAAGAGCTGGAGTGCGATTGGGAGGAAATAACTTCCATGGGACCTGATGGGGAGACCTCTGTGCTGCAGGATCGCAAGAGCGGCAAGCAGTACTCTATCAAAAATGCCTTGAGAGATGGAAAACTGACCCAGTATGATCTGCAAAAATACAAGGATGGGAAAATGCCTATTTCAGAGTTTGCCCTCCTTGTCGCAGGTGAAAAAGAAAAACAGCCTAAGTTCAACTCAATCACATCAAAGCCAGCGACCTCGCTAAAGTCGTTCCCTACCAGCAGTGCCCCTGTTCTTGCCCCGAAGGAAAGATATCCTATCGCTGGTGTAATTGACACAAACACTGACACATGCCTCTCCATACGCAGTGCAGTGGCCCGCAAGCTGATCGAAAGCGGCACAGCACAAAAGCTTTTGGAAGCACAGGCTGCTACAGGGGGCATCGTTGACATCAGCAACATGGAGAGATACTCGGTCCACAAAGCAGCCGAGAGGGGACTCATCGATTCGAGCCAACTGCAGAGGCTACTCAACGCCCAGAAAGCCTACACTGGCGTGGAGGACCCCATGACCAGAGAACGCCTGTCGGTGGGAGAGGCCGTCCTGAAAGGTTGGATGCCCAAAGAAACTGCCCTGCGTTACATGGAGGTGCAACACCTGACGGGAGGGCTGGTAAATCCCAACAACACGGACCGTGTGGGCATACAGGAGGCCATTGGAGCCAAAATGATTGACAGCACCATGATGAGAGAGCTTCAGGACGAGTACAACTACGCCAAGGAAATTGTTGACCCCACAACAAAGGATAAAATAAACTACAAGCAAGCGATGGCCCGCTGCAAGACAGATCCTCAGTCTGGCCTACTGATGCTACCTGCTTCCTCCAAAGTGTCTGGCAGCAGCTACACCCCCACATACAACTCTCATCGATTTTCTTCCAGATAATAGACCTGTTAACAGTGTGCTTGGAGGGTATTGTTGTCTCTACGGTGATTAATATGAAGTCAAATTATATTGTATAAACATAGATATCAATACTACCCAGAATGTATAATTTAATTTAGTCTGAAAATACTGCATAGCTCACTAAGGTCATGATTGTTGCTGCTGAGTTGCTTTTGTTTACCAAATTTGTTTGGAGATGGCAGAATCTACTTTATAAAAGGACACAAAGGAGTTTTTTGTTGTTTATCCTTGATATTATTGTTTTACTAGAGATGATGGGACATGGTGCAATGTTATTGACTAGGTTTCGCTGGTCTATTTCTTATTATTCTTATGTCTTATTTTCCTTGACACTGATCCTTTTAAATGCAACCTTGATACTGTATCAAGAAAATAATTATTAAAGATGAGATTGTCAACACGTGCTTGCTTCTTCATTTCCAACACAATAGAAGAATTAACTACCAGAAAAACAAAGCAACATGATAACACACACCTCATGCACAAATACATCTAATATCAAATCAAGAATTTATGTTTCTCACAAAGATACATTTCCAAACTACATATCGGTTTTCATTCACAAAATGTAACCATTGCATAAATGGCCACATCAAACATTCTCTCTTATCTTAGCTACAATAAGAATGTAAGTATGCATTTTCTTGATCTACTTCATATATCTGACGCCAACATTCAGTGAACCTGCCTAACTCTGTCAGCAGGAAGAGGGTGACTTCCAGAATTGATATTGTATGACAAATAAAGGCAGGACTTCACAGTGCACCAGAACAAGCAGCTTTTATGTATAAATCAGGATTTCCTCAGAAGTCTTTTTATAGTGTAATTCCACCCTTCGCCATTCTAAATTAGCTAGAGGCACAGTCTCAATCTTTGATATGTCCATGTAATCGGCTATTTGGGGAAAATGTCCCAACCATAATAAAATATGACCTTTTGACACAATCCATCTGAGGTATAAATCAGTTCATATAAACATTACAACATGTACAAAAGAACATTCAATTCAACCTGGATCATAACTTTACACCAGTAGCACTGTATCAGTGCAGCAGTTGTGACAGATTCATTATTTGGGTCCAGGTCATAGAGGAGCACGTGGCTGAGCAGCAGTAGCAGCAGTAGCAGCATCTCCCTTGCTCTCTCCCCTCTCTCTGAAGTAGTTCCTCTGTTCATTGACACCTCTTTGCAGCAGGGCTAGGTTCACCCCATCCACACAGTTCAGCACGCGGGCGTGGACCATCACACCATCACCTCCTGTGAAGAGATAGGTAAGTGGGTTTTGTTAGAGTTGCGTCTTTCGAATCCGGTATCAGGCAGAAAAAAAGTCACAATCTGTCGTTAATTATCTTTAATTAGATTCAAGCAATAAATGGTAAATGCAATTTTTGTATATGGGCTCTCTGTCCCACCTCGCAGGGCAAACAGAGAACTGACAGGATGTACGTAAACAGTTGTTCTTATACTGTGATTGGCCAACCGACGAGTTGGAACTATGTCTATCACAGTGGAGGCTGAGTGTGGTTTAGACTTTGCTCAGCCTATCGCAGGCGCTCAGACTAGTCCTAGCCTCTTGGAGTTCACCCTCTGTCGATGTATAGATTCTCACTGTTCTGGTATCACACCCTAGTTGTAACAGTTGCTCAGTTCCTGCTATTGTGTTGTTCAGTATATTTCCATCTCAGTTAAACCTCGTGATGACCACCCCTCCTTATACCTGATTAACCACAACTTTGTAACATGCAGCAAGTCACACCATGTCACACACACACAGACAGGCAAGGCAAATGTAGCAAACAGTACACCGCTTTGCAACATGTATGAGGATTCTGTGTTATGCACTATAGCCCGTTACCATATATGTGATTGAATATTATCTGCTGTTGGCTTGTGTGGATGTATGTATGTGTTATGCAACATAGCTGACTTGAAACATTATTAAGAGTTTCAGGGCCATGGGCCTTTCTCATGATGGAAAAATACAGAATAACATGAAGACAGGCACTGTGCAATGAGTTGGGGGGGCACATTCAGAACATAGTGTTGCGAGAACAAACAGTCTTTTGTTAGATAACCGGAGCCAGGTGCGAGATAACGGTATCGAGCATGAGCGCATAGATATTCTTCACAGCAACAGTTACATCTATCAATTGAAGCGCTTAGGGGGCTGGGACCAGCCTCTGCGCCAACAATCAACGATAGGCTGGGTGAGTCTAAACCACGCCCAGTCTCTACTCTGACAGGCCGGCTCAGAAGCAGGAACTATTTCTGTCAGGGTACATTTATAATATCTTTGTCAAGAACAAGTCAGTTCTCTGTTTTGCCCTGCGAGGTGGGACAGAGAGCCCGTATATACGAAAATAGCATTTACCACTTATTGCTTAGCTAATAAAAAATACATAGCATACAATCTGTGACTCATTGTCATATTTAACCTGATACCAGATTCGAATTAACGCAACTCTAACACATGCAAGTCACACCATGATACTCAGTTCTTGTCACACACACACACACAGATAAAGACAAAGCAGCTGTTGTTCAAACAATTAAATCTGGTAGTGGGTTGTAAATGCATATAAGTAATATGGTAGTGGGTTGTAAATGCATATAAGTAATATGGTAGTGGGTTGTAAATGCATATAAGTAATATGGTAGTGGGTTGTAAATGCATATAAGTAATATGGTAGTGGGTTGAAAATGCATTAATCCTAAATCCTTACAATTTTGGGAGTTGCAAAGCATATAAACCAAATAAAAACCCAATCTTACCCTCTGCTTTTTCAATCTCGCCCAGAACTATGTACTGGGCTCCAATGATGGGGTCAAAGGGTTCAACAAATGTAGTCTGAACAACAACTTGGTGCTGTCTTGCTGCATGCTGGATAGACAGTGTAGCCTTCGATTCCTCTGGTTGGTAACTCACTAATCTAGAAAATGAACTAGTCTGTTAGCCAGCCATGCAATCCAAAATGGATAACAAATCATTTTTAAAAACTACGATTATCCATGGTGTGTTAAAGATCGTACCAGAGGAGGCTGCTGACGGAAGAACGGCTCATAATAATGGCCGGAACGGAGCGAATGGCATCGAACACCTGGAAACCTTTCGGTTCATGTATTTGACACCATTCCACTGACTCAATCCAGTAATAACCACGAACCCTTTCTTAATAACAATTAAGGTGCCAGCAACCTCCTGCGGTAGACACTCCTCACCTTCCAAATGTTCTCACTGAATCTCCCTCCTTGACTGCACCAGTTGACAAGTTGACTTCCCAAAGGAAATGAAAGACTGCAGGTGCTGGAAGCATCTTCTCAATAAGTTATCAAAGGGTAAAATAGGCAAAATACTATAAAGATGCCAGATGGCTGTTTTGTCAGTTCAAGGCAGTAATGTTTCACAACGTCACATAACGTGATGTTTTTTTACGCGCCCCCTTTCTAGCCAATTCAGGAAGTCGTCGATTACTATTCAGGCTCCGGTTATTGCACTGCTGATCTTGGTTCGTGCAGTCCTAAGATTACACAACTCACATTTTATCGCCACACGCAACGTCGTCTTTTGCAAGGGAAAATATCATTTATTTCGCCATGAATCCTGACATAACCAGAGAGCGTGAGAACGCTACATTTGACGTGGAGAAACTCACACATATTCTGGACGGAGACATCGAGAAGACCAAAAGAAGAAGAGAAATTGGTAAGGTTGGAATGACTTGTACTGTGTCTCGTATGTGTAGCCTAGCTTTGCTCGCGAGGTTAAAGCACCACGAAACACGTGTAAACAAAACATTGAACTAGCCGCTAGCTAGCTAGCTTCATAACTAGCTAGCTGACCTACATTGGCGAAGGTTGGTTATGCATAGCCTAGGCAACCGATAGTGGTCGCTATATCTGCACGGCCTCTTAGCCTGCTGCCTAGGCTAGGTTAGACAGTTGTTTATCTATCTGTTGTACTGGGCTCCAATGATGGGGTCAACAGTGGTTCTAACCCGTCAGCTGTTTTATCATTGTGAGCCAATGACAAGATTAAGGCCACTTTTTGCATTCATGTGTAACTTGTGCATGCCGTTTTGTATAAACAAGGCTCTGATTTGTGTAATGCCAGATAACATAGCCAGCTTGTAGCAACCTTGCTAGCTAGGGCTGGGCGATATATGGAGTTTTTTCTTTCTCGGTATATTCGAGTTGATGTTTTAGCGCTATTTGGAAAATGCCTGTATCGCAAGAATCGAGGTTCCGTTATGACGTTGTTGCATTTGTAAAACGTTACATCTCACTGACTCTTGGTCAGCCCAATGTCGAATCATGTCCCAATTGCGTGACAACACGTGCACAGAGGTTATCCACCAATCACAACCCTGGACAGCCTTTCACAAATTGTAACAACGCCGGAGAAGTGTCAAGGTATGAGTTCCACCAACATGGAAAGTGAGGAAGGGCAGCGATATTGATTTTCTCGGTAGTATGGAAGTGGTTCGGGTTCAAGAGGTCTGATGTTAAGCAAACGAATGTCCTGTGCAAAATGTGTCGGAAGACAATTGCTACGAAAAGCAGAAGTACAATCAACCCCTTCCACCACCTGTAACTGAAACTACGCAATGCCGATTCCAGTCAGTCGATTCCCAAAACGTCTGCTAAAAGACAAACTACCATAGCCGCATCCTTTTCAAACGTAATCACTTATGACAATAAACGTTTGGGGTGGAAGGAGATAATGGATGCAGTGACCTATTACATAGTGAAAGATATGGTTCCAATCTTTTAAAGTAGAAAAGCCAGGCTTCAGTTACAGGTACAGAACATAAGTTTGTATTTAACTAATAGTTAGTTTTTTGTACACTGCTACCTGCGAAAGAGTCGCAGAGAAGCATGCTAGTGTTTCTTATTTTTCCACCACAGCCAATCTATGGTCTTGCTGCGGCGATTCCCTGATCCACATCTACACAGACTGGCACCATTCTGTATACTTCTGGCCCTTCCTTGGACACTGTGCTGTCTAACCTCCAAACAAGCTTCAATGCCATACAACACTCCTTCAGTGGCCTCCAACTGCTCTTAAATGCTAGTAAAACCAAATGCACTTTTCAACCGTTCGCTGCCCGCACCCGCACGCCCGACTAGTATCACCACCCAGGATGGTTCCGACCTAGAATATGTGGACATCTATAAGTACCTAGGTGTCTGGCTAGACTATAAACTCTCCTTCCAGACTCGTATCAAACATCTCCAATCTAAAATCAAATCTAGAGTCGACTTTCTATTTCGCAACAAAGCCTCCTTCACTCACGTAGCCAAACTTACCCTAGTAAAACTGACTATCCTACCGATCCTCGACTTCGGCAATGTCATCTACAAAATAGCTTCCAATACTCTACTCGGCAAACTGGATGCAGTTTATCACAGTGCCATCCGTTTTGTTACTAAAGCACCTTATACCACCCACCACTGCGACCTGTATGCTCTTGTCGGCTGGCCCTCGCTACATATTTGTCGCCAGACCCACTGGCTCCAGGTCATCTACAAGTCCATGCTAGGTAAAGCTCCGCCTTATCTCAGTTCACTGGTCACGATGGCAACACCCACCCGTAGCACGCGCTCGAGCAGGTGTATCTCGCTGGTCATCCCTAAAGCCGACACCTCATTTGACCGCCTTTCCTTCCAGTTCTCTGCTGCCTGTGACTGGAACGAATTGCAAAAATCGCTGAAGTTGGAGACTTTTATCTCCCTCACCATTTTAAACATCTGCTATCTAAGCAGCTAACCGATCGTTGCAGCTGTACATAGTCCATCTGTAAATAGCCCACCCAATTTACCTACCTCATCCCCATACTGTTTTTATTTATTTACTTTTCTGCTCTTTTGCACACCAGTATCTCTACCTGCACATGACCATCTGATCATTTATCACTCCAGTGTTAATCTGCTAAATTGTAATTATTCGCCTACCTCCTCATGCCTTTTGCACACAATGTATATAGACTCTTTTTTTTTTTTTTTCCTACTGTGTTATTGAATTGTTTATTGTTTACTCCATGTGTAACTCTGTGTTGTCCGTTCACACTGCTATGCTTTATCTTGGCCAGGTCGCAGTTGTAAATGAGAACTTGTTCTCAACTAGCCTACCTGGTTAAATAAAGGTGAAATAAAATTTAAAAAATGGTCGGGCAGGGGTGTATTATGTTGCAGATAGAAATGTAGCTAATGATATTGGATACATTTATTTATCCAATGGTAATACTACACAATTTGTACATAATGGTCGACCTCGTCTCGCATGGCCACCCTTCCAAAATCCAATTTTGTGTGAGAAGTCTGGGGTTTCTGACGCTGTTTACCATGATGTCTTAATCTTCTCTTATCCCCCACAGAGTCACTGGTGATCAGTGACCCAGACTTCCAAAGTGAGGACCTCAACTTCCTGTCCAGGAGCGAGCGATACGATGCCGCCGTGAAGAAGAGTGCCCACATGATCCTGAAGCTCAGAGAGTATGGGATCTCAGACCCTGAGGAAATCTACTGCTACAAGAGGTAAGGCTGGGACACAGACCCAGACCAGCTACCTGCTATGGGTGGCAGGTAGCCTAGCGGCTAAGAGCGTTGGGCCAGTAACCGAAAGGTTGCTGGTTCGAATCCCGAAATATGGCAGTATGCCCTTATTGCTCCTGTACGTCGCTCTGGATAAAAGAGTCTGTTAGATGACATCAGTGTAAATGCTATGGACCTGCACATCACAATTAGAAATGTGAAAGTAGATATAGGGTTTTGTCCATTGAGTTGTCTTCCTGTTAGGTGTAGTGACCGATGCGGGTGAAAGTAATGAAAGGTGAGGAATTGAAGATCATTTGGGCTAGTTTTGTTATTTACAAGCAGGATTTGGTTTCAATGGACTGTGTGAAGTCTAAGGGTTTGGGATGATCAAAGCATATGTCATACTTCCCGGTATCCTCCAGTCACCACTCCTTCACACATTTCATGTTTTTTCATTTTTTCTTAACATTTCACAGAAAGTGCTAATGCTGAGCACAGCGTGACAAACATCGGACGAGGTTTCTCATGCTTGTTTTGAGGTTTGAAGTGCAGATGGCTGTATCGATGCTGCTTTGGGGACACTGAAGCAAAACACCGCATTTGCTGAAATGACACAAACCGTCTTTAAGCCTTTCACCAATATGCTAAAGTCTTCTTCACATCCCATGCTAATGTATTGCCGGCTATTAGCCCCACGATTAATTGCGTTGTTTTCTTATGAGGATTTTTTGTATCTTCCTGATCAAAGTCTGTATTTTTATATATCTCCAATGTTTGATATATGGTGAAGCAATAGGACTGTTACGGTGACAAACATTGGATATAGATATAGTGTTGCCAATGGGGCAAGACCCTGGCACACTGCCGTGTGGCTATAAAGGTTTGTGTATGTGTTAGGGATGTGCACGCTTATTACAATATCTGAACATTAGTATTATAATACTTGTAAGTATCATTTTTAGCGAGGGGGGGGGGGGGTAATTATTTTATAATCAAGTTTTGTCACATGCACAAGTACAGTGAAATGCTTAACTTGAGAGCTCTACCCAACAGTGCAGTAATAGTACAAAAATAAACACAACCTGTAAAGTATTAGTCCCATGGTTAATGGGATGAAATAAAATATCCTAGAAAATGTTCATGCTCACAAAAAGCTAATTTCTCTCAAATATTGCGAACAAATTTGCTTACATACCTGTTAGTGAGCATTTCTCCTTTTCCAAGATAATCCATCCACCTGACAGGTGTTGTATATCAAGAAACTGATTAAACAGCATGATCATTACACAGGTGCACCTTGTACTGGGGACAATAAAAGACCACTCTAAAATCTGCTGTCTTGTCACACAACACAATGCCACAGGGAGAATGCAATTGGCATGCTGACTGCAGAGATTTCCACCAGAGAGTATGGCATCGTGTGGGCGAGCGGTTTGCTGATGTCAACGTTGTGAACAGAGTGACCCGCGGTGGGGTTATGGTATGGGCAGGCATAAGCTATGGACAACCAACACAATTGCATTTTATGGATGGCAAATTGCATGCACAGAGATACCGTGATAAGGTTCTGAGGCCCATTATCGTGCCATTAATCCGCTGCCATCACATGTTTCAGCATGAGAATGCACAGCCCCATGTCGCAAGGATCTGTACACAATTCCTTGAATCTGAAAATGTCCCAGTTCTTCCATGGCCTGCAAACACTCCAGACATGTCACCCATTGAGCATGTTTGGGATGCTCTGGGTTGACGTGTACAACAGCGGATTCCAGTGTCCGCCAATATCCAGCAACATCTTTTTAACTCTCATTTTAGTTCTTGTGTGGTTTTTATTCTGTTATCTCTATCACTGCATTGTTGGGAAAGAGCTCTCAAAGAATTTCATTGTACTGTTCTATGCCCTTTTTATCCTGTGCACGTGGTGATTTAAACGTAACTTGAAACTATACTGAACAAAAATATAAATGCAACATGCAACAACAAGATTTTACTGAGCTACAGTTCATATAAAGAAATCAGTCAATTGAAATCAACTTTTAGGCCCTAATCTATGGATTTCACATGGCTGGGAATACAGATAAGAATCTGTTGGTCACTAATACCTATAAATTAGGGCCATTGATCAGAAAACCAGTCAGTATCTGGTGTGACCACAATTTGCCTCATGCAGCGCGACACATCTCCTTCGCATAGAGTTGATTGTGGCCTGTGGAATGTTGTCCCACTCCTCTTCAATGGCTGTACGAAGTTGTTGGATATTGGCAGGAACTAGAACATGTGGTCGTACACAGATCCAGAGCATCCCAAATATGCTCAATGGGTGACATGTCTGAGTATGAATTGTGTACAGATATTTGCGACATGGGTCCTTGGATTATCGTGCTGAAACGTGAGATGATGCCGTCGACTGAATAGCACGACAATGGGCCTCAGGATCTCGTCACGGGATCTCTGTGCATTCAAATTGCCATTGATAAAATGCAGTTGTGTTCGTTGTTCATAGCTTATGTCTGCCCATACCATAACCCCACCTCCACCATGGGGTACTCTGTTCACAACGTTGACATCGGCAAACCGAGGCTGGCTGGTGAGGCTGTTTGGACTTTGCCAAATGCTCTAAAATGACGTTGGAGGTGGCTTATGGTAGATAAATTAACATAAATATATGTTAATATATAGGTGGACATTCCTGCAGTCAGCTTGCCAATTGCACGCTCTGTCAAACCATCTGTGGCATTGTGACAATGACAATACTGCAAATTCTAGAATGGCCTTTTATTGTCCCCAATTTATCCATGCACCTGTGTAATGATCATGCTGTTGTAATCAGCTTTTATTGTATAATAAAGACAATCACCCAGCTGGAAAACAATAATGGTCTGACTAGGCAATATTTTTATTAGCCATCTTCCTCAGTCTGCTCCCTCCATTCTGATCACACACAAGGCTCCTCAGCTGCAGCAATAGAGCGCCAGACTCTCTCCCTCGCTTAGCAGTGCTCGGCTTTAAAAAATGTATATCGAATATCCAGATATCCGACAAATTCCTAATACTATTCGAATCGTGAAATTATTTCAAAACCCCATCCCTAGTATGTGTGAGTCATGGAGTACTGTTGCAGGACAGCACCATCTGTCTAGGCAGAGCAAAGGTCACATCAAGATTAAAACTCTGTCACAGGCTACGCTATGTCCTACCCTTTCACTTATAAAAACTGCCAATTCACCTCAAATATGTTTAGCCTTAAATAGCCCAAGTCAAGTATAAAAGTCAGACATTAGTTACATATTAAAGGCCTCAGCCAGGAGCCTATTTTCTCTTTGTAAGTCTCATTTGATAACATCTATTTCTCAATATGACAATGATGATGAGCAAATTGAAATGGGCAAATCGGAGCACATTTTGTAGTGAAACTAAAGGGATTGGGTTTGTCCAATGTCAATTTTTTTTCTAGTGTTAGAGATTCTCCAGTACTTCTGTATACTTTTTAGCCGGTACTTCTGTATACTTTTTAGCCGGTACTTCTGTATACTTTTTAGCCGGTACTTCTGTATACTTTTTAGCCGGTACTTCTGTATACTTTTTAGCCGGTACTTCTGTATACTTTTTAGCCGGTACTTCTGTATACTTTTTAGCCGGTACTTCTGTATACTTTTTAGCCGGTACTTCTGTATACTTTTTAGCCGGTACTTCTGTATACTTTTTAGCCGGTACTTCTGTATACTTTTTAGCCGGTACTTCTGTATACTTTTTAGCCGGTACTTCTGTATACTTTTTAGCCAGTACTTCTGAAAGTAGTGCTCACGAGCCAAAAGTAAACCCCCAGAAATGGTGTACTATGTCACATGTGCACCACATTATTGCTCTCTGTCACTCTACCGTGTGTTGTGTGCGCACGTCTTGCGAGCTGTCACTCAAATGGTGAGGAGCTGAAGCTCATTGGTTAGAACTCTAATTGCTAGGGGGCTGGCCCATGTGGGGTAAAATGGCACTGCACAGCTTCATGTAGACCGTTGCATTCAAACTAGGGATTTCGTGGCTAATTGAGGTAAAAACCATAGTTCTGATAATATATTATGCATGTAGAGTTGAAGTCAGAAGTTTACATCCACTTAGGTTGGAGTCATTAAAACTAGTTTTTCAACCACTCCACACATTTCTTGTTAATTAACAAACTATAGTTTTGGCAAGTCAGTTAGGACATCTACTTTGTGCATGACACAAGTCATTTTTCCAATTGTTGTTTACAGACAGATTAATGAACTTATAATTCACTATCACAATTCCAGTGCGTCAGAAGTTTACATGCACTAAGTTGACTGTGCCTTGAAAAACAGTTTGGAAAATACCAGAAAATGATGTCATGGCTTTAGAAGCTTCTGATAGGCTAATTGACATAATTTGAGTCAATTGGAGGTGTACCTGTGGATGTATTTCAAGGCCTACCTTCAAACTCAGTGCCTCTTTGCTTGACATCATGGGAAAATTAAAAGAAATCAGCCAAGACCTCAGAAAAAAATGGTGGACCTCCACAAGTCTGGTTCATCCTTGAGAGCAATTTCCAAACGTCTGAAGGTACCAGGTTCATCTGTACAAACAATAGTACGCAAGTATAAACACCATGGGACCACACAGCCGTCATACAGCTCAGGAAGGAGATGCGTTCTGTCTCCTAGAGATTAATGTACTTTGGTGCGAAAAGTGCAAATCAATCCCAGAACAACGGCAAAGGACCTTGTGAAGATGCTGGAGGAAACAGGTACAAAAGTATCTATATCCACAGTAAAACGAGTCCTATATCGACATAACCTGAAATCCCACTAAGCAAGGAAGAAGCCACTGCTCCAAAACCGCCATAAATTAACCAGACTACAGTTTGCAACTGCACATGGAGACAAAGATGATACTTTTTGGAGAAATGTCCTCTGGTCTGATGAAACAAAAATAGAACTGTTTGGCCATAATGACCATCATGTTTGGAGGGAAAAGGGGGATGCTTGCAAGCCGAAGAACCGTGAAGCACGGGGGTGACCGCATCATGTTGTGGAGGTGCTTTGCTGCAGGAGGGACTGGTGCACTTCACAAAATAGATGGCATCTTAAGGCAGGAAAATTGTGAATATATTGAAGCAACATCTCAAGACATCAGTCAGGAAGTTAAAACTTGGTCGCAAATGGGTCTACTAAATGGACAATGACCCCAAGCATACCTCCAATGTTGTGGCAAAATGGCTTAAGGACAACAAAGTCATGGTATTGGAGTGGCCATCACAATGCCCTGACCTCAATCCTATAGAAAATGTGTGTGCCGAACTGAAAAGGTGTGTGCAAGCAAGGAGGCCTACAAACCTGACTCAGTTACACCAGCTCTGTCAGGAGGAATGGGCCAAAATTCACCCAACGTATTGTGGGAAGCTTGTGGAAGGCTACACAAAACATTTGACCCAAGTTAAACAATTTAAAGGCAATGCTACCAAATACTAATTGAGTGTATGTAAAATTCTGACCCACTGGGAATGCAATTAAATAAATAAAAGCTGAAATTAATCACTCTACTATTATTCTGACATTTCACATTCTTAAAATAAAGTGGTGATCTTCACTGACCTAAGACAGGGAATGTTTGCAAGGATTAAATGTCAGGAATTGTGAAACTGAGTTAAAATGTATTTGGCTAAGGTGTATGTAAACTTCCGATTTCAACTGTATGAACTACACATTGACACATCTAGCCCAAAAGGGAAGGTTTAAAAAAAAAAAAACACACTTAGTGGTCTTCTAAGACCCAGAGCATGTATTTAAAGGGATACTGCAAGATTCTGTCAGTTAAGTGGTTTTCTACTTACCCAGAGTCAGAAACTCGTGGGTACTATTTTTAAGTCTGCGTGCAGTATGAAGGACATTACAGGTAGTTTTGCGAGCCAATGCTAACTACCGTTAGCGCAAAACTGGAAGTCTATAGGTACAGTAGCTTATGCTTGCGTACCTATAGACTTCCATGACTGATTCCCAGAATCTTGCAGAATCCCTTTAACAAATAAAAAGCCTTGCTTTTACAGTAAGGTCATGTTGACACTAGTGTCAACCCTAAACCTGGGACCTTTTTAGTAGGCGCGAAACACTTTTGAAATGGACAACTATAATGCACATTTTATTTTATTTTTTGAGTAAAATGACCACAAACCTGCTGAGTGGTCCCGCCCAGTCTGTCCATCCGTCAACCTGTGTGTCTGTCCCCCTCCCTCAGCGTGTTTCGGCGCCACCATCACGAGGCTCTGGGGCTCCACTTCGTCATGTTCCTCCCCACCCTGTACACCCAGTGTAACGAGCAGCAGTTGAAGAAGTGGGTCCCCCTGGCTGAGTCCTTCAAGGCCCTGGGCACCTACGCCCAGACAGAGTTGGGGCACGGTCAGTCCCCATACAGAGAATTTATAATAATGATACCGTAAAGGCACAATTTACACGACCATAAAGTGCTTGTGCAAGTGTTTTAACTAGCTAGCTAAGTATATGTTTGAATTATGGAAAGGATCACAGGGATGCTTAGGGATGGATAGTTGTCGATCCTTGACGTAGGATTTTTCCTTTATTGTTTTCTAATCATGGGGTGGACATTGTGATCAAAAGTGATTATTTGTAGGTGTTTGACAGATCACTGTAGTTGTTTGTGTAGACAAAATGTGCCCAGACTGTAGGCCTAACTCGATAGTTATTAGCTAAACTGAATAGCCAAAACATAATATGCTAGATTCAAAATGTCATGATTGCCGGTCTGTTTTTCGAGTCCTCATAACCTGCCCAGTACCTTGGACAAAATAAACAATTGAAGGACAACAAAAAAAATCCTAACATTGCGCTTAAACAATATGAAAAAATCCATTCCCGTCTAGTTTTTAGTTTCATTCCATTCCTCAAACCCCTTTTATTTCCTCTCCTGCTGCTAGTAGTGGCCTATTATCCTAATGAATTGTTCCCAAGCTTATGTCAGTTAATTCTGATTGCTATTAAGTCTTGATTTTCCTCTACTCTCCATGTTCTCTGAATTGAGATTACTCATTACATATGATTAACACTGTATAATTTTGAGCTTTTTTTAAGCAAATGTCCTAACATTCTGAATTGTGCATTTGATTGGATGGATGTAGGCCTAATTTTTTGGCTGTTTGTGTATTTATAGCTTGGATGAATGAATATAGGCCTAACAATTTGTTCTTGTCTGTCGAAGTCTCAACTGATAGAGAAGACGCACTGTGTCCTGCCAAAGGACATGCAGTGTGATTTGAGTTTCAGATCCCTGAATATTCCATTGTTAATCTGAAAGCAGAGATCTGTGCGATGTAAGACAATTTTTGGCCATGCCAGATGTCTCTTGTTGCCAACGTTTCACTTCTATGACGCTGCGAAGTGGACATTATTCACGATTGTGTAACCATGGCATTTCCATGACAATACTACTCTAGGGAATGTCTAGGACTGGCTTTTCAGAATTTTCTGAAGGCCTTCTTTTTTTCAGAGTTCTGGTCTGGTTCACTTCTTCTCAGCAACTCACTAGCTAGGCTTCCATGAACTTTTCAAGTGATTTTCAAGTTTGCGTAGAAAATAGATTACTTTAGATAATTGCCTGCTGTCGTGCATTTTAATTTTCTTGTGTCAATAAAAACAGCTGGATTTAATGACCTTTAACCTCAACAACAAAAAATCTGAAAAACCATAGTGTTGAATAAAAATGTTGTGGTCAAAGTGTTAACCATTACCCAATTTAGGCAAATTGCACATTAAGAAATTGGGAACACTGTGTATGCCGTCCCACCTATCTGTTTCATGTCTCAGGTAGCCCGCGAAAGCCAGCATGAATAGAATGCAATAATTTACAAATATTTTCCATTTTCTAATAATTTGCATGTGCCAACGTATCGCCACTGGCCATGCCATGGTGAAACTTGCCAACCAGAAAAGCAAGGTGTAAGTAATTCAGGCCCTCTTGAAAGTCAGGATAATCCTATTTCTGCAAGGAAACATTTGTCTAGTTACGTTGACAGCGTCACATGCCCGTGTACCTTCAAATTTGTGACAATCGGCATTTATTCGAAAAACACTGGTTCCGTCATTTGTCGCAGTGAAGAAGGTTCGACAAAAGAAATATCCACCCATCGAACTTAATTTAAAAAATGTTGCTGATCTTTAGAAAACGTCTCCTATCTATTAATAATAATTAGGTGGGTGCTTAGGTTTGTCCTATTACGTACATGTAAAAGTGTGTACGTATGTGTGAATTGGAAATTAGTTTTTATTTCACACTCCCTCCGACACCCTCAGAGAGTGGGATCCTGGCCAGGGATCAGTTATTATTGACAGCTGCCCTGGAGCAAAAGTGCCTTGCTCAAGGGCACATTGGCAGATTTGTTTCACCTATACGGCTCGGGGATTCGAACCCGTGACCTTTCGGTTATTGGCCCAACCGTCTTAACTGCTAGGCTACCTGCCGTCTCCGTAACATGTATCGCACAGATTTCTTTCGCAACTTTTGCTTTTGTCGAATAATCCTGTGTCAATGGAAAACTGCCTGTTGTCTTAACTGTAAATGCCCTTACAACTGCTTCACCCTTCCTTTATAAACTAAAGCAGGGGTAGGCATCCGTGATCCTGGAGTTTTGCAGGCACTTCATGTTTTTGATTTAACCAACCTGGAATACCAGATGTGTTGAATTTAGGCAATCACTGAATTATCTCAATTGGTCTTGTGTGGTGCGTACTTGGGAAAAAATCCTGCAGTCCCTGTGGCTCTCCAGGAACAGGGTTGCCTACCCTTGGACTAAAGCGTCTGCTTTAAAAATGCTAGTTGCACTGCACTAGTTGGTAGCATTAACCTTTTGTGACTAGGGGGCAGTATTTTCATTTTTGGAAAAATAATGTTCCCGTAGTAAACTGCACTAGTTGGTAGCATTAACATAGACAGATTTATTGGTTGTCACACATTTGACATTATAGGGTTGTGTTCATTAGGCCATGCAATTAACTTTTACAATGGAAAACTAAATTGGCCATTTCTCAATGGAGCAAGTCCAGTTTGTCTCTTCTTTTGTCCGTTTAATGAACACGTCCCAGAGTTTGCATCACAATTCATTTGGAATTGAAAAAGTTTTTTTCAGTGAAATGAGAGTACAGGTTACACTGCTTTTGGAAATGAACATTTCAGGCAAATAAATGAAGTTTTGCAACAATCATGCATGAGAAGGTTATTTTGAATGAATTAACTTATGATTCTAATCAGTTCTCCGCAGACAATTTGCATGACTAGCTCAGTTTAATTTTTTTAATTCTTGCACTTCCCCCCCCCCCATCCCTTCATCCATCCCTCAATCTATTCATCCATCCTCTCTGCCCCCAAAATGTTATTTACCAACACTTCTAATCTCCCATCTTTTCCAACCATTTCTTCACTGTCATGTCCCATTTATATGGCCTATTATTCTATGCCATAATTTGTTTTCTCCCTTGGCTATACCTTATTTTGCATGCTCTCCCCCAATGTCCTATCCTTCCTTTACCCTCTTCTCCCTTCAAACTACTCTCCTACCCCCTCCCCTTGCCACTTGGCGCTGCCCCAGCTGTGTGCACCGTGGGCGGGCGGAGCCCCTGGACCTCCACCTGGGAATGTTCCTGCCCACCCTGCTGAACCAGGCCAGTCCTGAGCAGATGGAGACATTCTTCATACCCGCCTGGAACCTGGAGATCATCGGCACCTACGCACAGACAGAGATGGGCCACGGTAAAATGCCAAACGAACCGTACCTGATCACCAACCACCGGTCACCCACATGCTCTGTGGAGTGGACAAGAGATGCATGCCCACCCTCTTCGACGTTTGAGTCGAGCCACCAGATAACTCTCCCACACTCGTTAGGGAATTTCTTAAAAACCGTCTCCCCAGACAGAAAGTTTGTGTTGTTAAAGATTCTGTTGGGGGTAGGTTCCTTGTTCCTTGTCAATCATTGGCTTATTGGTGAAATCAGCAATCAGATAATATCGTCTTTAAGTAAATCAATCCAACCTTTATTTATGCAATTGCAGGCAGAAGTTGACAATGGAAACAGACGACACCTACTCATGAGACCAAGCCCATGCAAATACAGTTATACAAACCTGCAGGAGAAAACAATAGTCCAGTGTTTTCTAAGGGCTCAGCAGTCATTTTCCATTCCCGTGTGGCTCACAGTGGTGTGTCTGACTGGTCTCTTATCTCTTTACTCCCCTGCAGGGTTCTGTGTCTATGCATCTGTTTTAGCCTTGAGGTGCTTTTTGACTGCAATAACACACATCTCTCAGACCGTTTCTTATGAGGCAGAGACTAGAAAAGAACCGTGGAACATTATTAAACCTTATTATGCAAATATATGCCGGGGCGGCAGGGTAGCCTAGTGGTTAGAGTGTTGGACTAGTAACCGGAAGGTTGCAAGTTCAAACCCCCGAGCTGACAAGGTACAAATCTGTCGTTCTGCCCCTGAACAGGCAGTTAACCCACTGTTCCTAGGCCGTCATTGAAAATAAGAATTTGTTCTTAACTGACTTGCCTGGTTAAATAAAGGTAAAATTAAATTTAAAAATATATATATATATTGCTAATCTGTGGTCCAGGACCCTATAAATGTAGTGGGGGAGGGTCTTATAGCCCTTCCCC
The DNA here is from genome assembly GCF_002021735.2 of Oncorhynchus kisutch. Lineage (NCBI taxonomy): Eukaryota > Metazoa > Chordata > Actinopteri > Salmoniformes > Salmonidae > Oncorhynchus > Oncorhynchus kisutch. The sequence continues at coordinate 41,823,077 of NC_034193.2, forward strand.
TTCTATTAATACAACATAAGCATAATCAATTATAATACATCAATCATTTGGTGTAGCCCCTATCATGACCCCAAGGTGACCCCCACCATTTCAATGCAGCAATTTTAAAAAATCTCAATATCAAAATGTTTCTGGGTAACAGTTAATGTACCTTTAGTGTGGTTGTTTTCAATTAAAATGGTCAAAAATAAACAAAAATGGCTTCTTAGCAAAGAGCAATTTATCAAACAAGTATTTTGCTAGCACTGTCTGGGAGTGGTCTGAGTATGGAGGGGGAACTCAAAAAACTAGCTGTTATTGACAGAGATGTTTGGTACTAATTTACCACCTGATGATGTCACCAGGCATTCCAAAACTCCATCCCACCAAAACAGGATGACGTTTTAGGCAGTCTTTTCAAACCGCTCTTACACTAAAAGGGCATGATAATTTTCACAATTTCACAGTATTATTCCAACCTCCATAGTGTGGAGTTTTATTTATTTATATATATATATTTGTTTTTTTTGACTGCACTGGGCCTTTTTAAAAATGCTATTTAAAAAAATTGTAAAAAGGACATTTCACTCTTGCCTTTTACTCTGACTAAAACCACTAATACTGGCTGGCTTGGAGAGTGAGTGTTGTGGGCCGCACAGCTTCGCATGGCTTCCCTTTTGGAATATGCTCTGCCCCTGGTTCTCACACAGTCTTGTTGCCAGCCACGGTGAACGTCCATGCCCACTTCTAAAGCACCCTCGGTGACTTCCTTTCCCAAACAGGTACCTTCCACCGCCTCTGTCCCTTTTGTCCCCCTTACTGTGTTTGGAAGTATATTGAGTTTAAAGACGGACAACCTACGTCCTTCGCCACATGTATCTGCACCATATAAACGTAATAGGGCCGTCAAACGATTACAATAATGAATTGAGTTAGTGGTGTTAGTTGTAGGCATACTATGTTTGGATTGTAAAGGAAAGAAACTAAATAAATAAATAATCTGTTTCACCATAACAAAATGTTTCACCATAACACAAAAGTCACTAGACCATACAGCTGGCTATTAATGGTCTCAATGTTTTTTTTAAAGTAGGCCTACTCTCTCTTATCAATGTTCTTGGAAGTTTAACAGTTTCCCACATACACACTCGAGTACTGTTAACACTTAATTTGTTCCAATTTCGAATTGGAAGGTTGACTATAGGGGGGGGGGGGGGGGGGCTGGCTCTATGGATACAAAGAACATTTTAAACCTGTCCAACAATGTTATGAGTTCCACAGAAGACTAACAACAGCTCAGCCAGGTCTGCGTTAATGTAAAATATAATACAGCTATTAGATCTAGCTGAGGCTACTGATCCATGTTCTTCACGAACTAGTCACAAACTGCTGCTGCTAGTAGAACTGGGATCATTGCTTAAATCTTTTGACCTGAGAGATAAAACAGTAGCAAAATTAACAGCATAGAACATGTCGGGTTAACTTTGACAGCCCTAAACTGTACACATAATAGTTATGCAAATTGTAAGAAATAGATTGAATTTTCTTTTGGTTTTGATCTGTCAAACACCTACAAAGGTTTTCCCACTATAGAATAACTTTTTTTCCCAGGTGAGGGAACTGGTGAACAAAAAAATGTAGAAGACAAAGTATACCCACTAGACACAACAAATAATATATTTACTGCTGTGAGATAAAGTTTAAAGTGACTTTATTATTTGAGATTGATGTCTTGTCAGGTTTGCACTGCATAATATTTGAAAACATGAATGTGCTCCTGCCGTAACTTAGTGATAACTCTCTCTTTCTTTGGTTTTGTGTGTTGTGTGTTTGGGGGCCTTGATGTCTCTCTCGTTGCCTAGGCACCCACCTCAGGGGGCTTGAAACTACGGCAACGTATGACCCGGCCACCCAGGAGTTTGTCATGAACAGCCCGACCATCACCTCCATCAAGTGGTGGCCTGGGGGACGTGAGTACACGCACACACTTTAGCTTCAGGGCCCATACACATACAGTGCTTTTGGAAAGTATTCAGACCCCTTGACCTTTTCCACATTTTGTTAAGTTACAGCCTTATTCTAAAATGTCAATCTACACACAATACCCCGTAATGACAAAGCAAAAAAACATATTTTTTTAAATATCACATTTACGTAAGTATTCAGACCATTTAACTCAGTACTTTGTTGAAGCACCTTTTGGCAGTGATTACAGCCTCGAGTCTTCTTGGGTATGACGCTACAAGCTTGGCACCTGTATTTGGGGAGTTTCTCCCATTCTCTGCAGATCCTCTCAAGCTCTGTCAGGTTGGATGGGGAGCATTGCTGCACAGCTATTTTCAGGTCTCTCCAGAGCTGTTAGATCGGTTCAAGTCTGGGCTCTGGCTGGGGCACTCAAGGACATTCAGAGTCTTATCCTGCATTGTCTTGGCTGTGTGCTTAGGGTTATTGTCCTGTTGGAAGGTGAACCTTCACCCCAGTCTGAGGTCCTGAGCGCTCTGGAGCATGTTTTCATCAATGATCTCTCAGTACTTGGCTCCGTTCATCTTTGCCTCGATCCTGACAAGTCTCCGAGTCCCTGCTGCTGAACAACATCCCCACAGCATTATGCGGCCACTGCCATGCATCACCGTAGAGATGGTGCCAGGTTTCCTCCAGACGTAACGCTTGGAATTTAGGCCAAATAGTTCAATCTTGGTTTTATCAGATCAGAGAACCTCGGTTCTCTGATCTGATAAAAACAAATTTAGGGTCCTGGACCACAGATCTGACAAAACATCTTTGTTTTGTTTTGTTGTCACATGCACCAAAACCGGCAGGTGTAGTAGTAGACCTTACAGTGCCTCAGAGATGATTGTCCTTCTGTAAGGTTCTCCCATATCCACGGAAGAAATGTAGAGTTCTGTCAGAGTGACCATCGGTTTCCTGGTCACCTCCCTGACCAAGGCCCCCGATTGCTCAGTTTGGCCGGGCGGCCAGCTCTAGGAAGAGTCTTGGTGGTTCCAAACTTCTTCCATTTAAGAATGATGGAGGCCAATGCAGAAATATTTTTGTACCCTTCTCCAGATCTGTGCCTCGACACAATCCTGTCTCGGAGCTCTACGGACAATTCCTTCAACCTCATGGCTTGGTTTTTGCTCTGAGATGCATTGTCAACTGTGGAACTTTATATAGACAGGTGTGTGCCTTTCCAAATCATGTCCAATCAATTGAATTTACCACAGATGGACTCCAAGTTGTTGAAACATCTCAAGGATGATCAATGGAAACAGGAACGCTTCTGAGCTCAATTTCAAGTCTCATAGCAAAGGGTCTGAATACTCATGTAACCAAGGCATTTTATTTTTTTATTGCAAAAATGTCTAAACCTGTTTTCGCTTGGTCATTATGGGGTATTGTGTGTAGATTGCTGAGGATTGTTTTTTAAAATACATTTTAGAATAAGGCTGTAATGTAACATGTGGAAAGTGAAGGGGTCTGAGTACTTTCCGAATGCACTGTACAATCAAACCAATCCCCAGTTAAGTCTGTGAACTTAGCTTCTGAAGAAAACACATTCCACAACATTGCTAAACAAGATCAAACAATTTACTTCTGATTCTCATTGCAGTGTGGACTAGAGACTTAAACGACAGCCAAATTAGTTCAATAGAAATATTTTAATAGTGAGAATCTCTCGCTCTCTCGCTCCCCCCAGTGGGTAAGACGTCTAACCACGCCATAGTTCTGGCCCAGCTCCACACCCAGGGGAAGTGTCACGGTCTGCAGGCCTTCATCGTACCTCTCCGCAGTATGAACACACACATACCACTGCCAGGTACTGTACATACTGCTGTGCTTGTGTCAAAAAGAGTGTGTCTGGCTGTGTCCCTGTATGTAGCATTGGTGGTAGCCAACTGTCTAATGAACTCACTCTCATTCTCTCTCAGGTGTGGTGGTAGGGGACATAGGACCCAAGTTTGGCTTTGATGAGGTTGACAATGGTTACCTGAAATTGGAGAACGTACGAATTCCTCGCGACCACATGCTGATGAAATATGCAAAGGTGAGCGACTGGGCAGTTAAGCACATTTCAAGGAGACACTGTTCTTTGTTTCTGTTGGTTGATTCTAATACTGTCACCAAGCTTAGATTTTAAGGTATACTGTATGCATATTCCTCAGAGCGTGTATACTTACTACCTGGTTGTCCTAGAACTGTATACCACAGACCAGTGGCGGTAGGTGCCGTTTCAGATGAGGGAGGATGATTTAATTATTATAATATTTGTTTTAATGTATGAGCCTTACTTCTATTAAAGCATATTGGATGACTGTCATTCATATTCCATTCACCCAGCTCAATGTAACATCGATAGGTTTAGGCTACTACATGATACCCGACTTTTCCCTATACCCATCCTATGAATGAAAGTTCACAACATAGGTGGAGCTACATTTTTGTAATCAAGGTGACAGACAGTGACACATTCAATATCACCTTGCACACTCTTGCCTGCATCTGTTTGCTTCAGTTTAAGAAACATTTTTCAACAGAATCAGCAAAATGAATACACCACTGATCACACAAAAACAGCTCACTTTCATAGCAGCCACATAAAAACAGCATGATTACTTTGCTTATTGTATTCCTTCTCGCATACTAGTCTACATAGCTACTAGAACTAACAATTTAGTAAACCCGCTACAGTCATGCACTGCAGTCAGCGAGCAGTTTAGCAGTTAAACCGGGGCCCCAGTTGCAATAAATTAATAAAACCAAAAGCTTACCTTGACTTGGAAGAGTGCCAGTGTTTGATAGGATAGCCATAGCCAACTAGCTAACATAGAATATGTTTCTGTTTGAGCCGGGTGTTTGTTTGAGTAGGCTAAACTAGCTAACTGCATTAGCTAGCTAAGTGGAAAAAAATACAATGACATATAACTAGCTCTCTCTCTCTCTCTCTCTCTCCCACTCTCTCCGCCTTCATTAAAAATATATATTTGTTCAAAGCTGTTCAACTATTGTCTTACTTTGAGTCAATTACTCGCCACATTTTATGCAGTGCTAGCTAGCTGTAGCTTATGCTTTCAGTACTAGATTCATTATTTGATAGTTTGATTGGGTGGACAACATGTCAGTTCATGCTGCAAGTTGAAGTTGAAATAATTACTGTGTGAGTCTATGGAAGGGGGTGTGAACCATGAGCCTCCTGGGCTTTGTATTGAAGTCAATGTTCCCAGAGAAGGACAGAAACTAGCTGTCCTCCGGCTACACCATGGTGCTACCCTACAGAGTGCTGTTGCGCCTACATTCCAAAAAAGTGTGTTTTAATCAATTATTTGGTGACGTGAAGAGATTTATTATAGTTTCATTCTTTAAAAAATAAATAATAATATTCACTGAGGAGGATGGTCCTCCCATTCCTGCTATGAGGAGCCGCCGCTGCCACAGACAGTATGTATTCTCCCCACCAGGTGGAGGCAGATGGTACGTACGTGAAGCCTCCCAGTGCCAAGCTGACCTACGGCACCATGGTGTTCATCAGGTCCATGATCGTAGGGGAAGCGGGCCGCGCCCTCGCCAAGTCCTGCACCATCGCCATCCGCTACAGTTCCGTACGGCACCAGTCTGAGATACGCCCAGGGTCAGTTGTAGCTCTGGACACCAGGGTCATGTAAATTAGGTCAAACTGTAGCAAAAAGTTTTGAGACTGAAATCAAAATTCTTATTGTACAGATACTACTTTCCTGTGTTGGGTTTTGGTGTGTTTTCATCTGTTTGGTGCCAGCTGAAAACTGTTGTCCTGATTAAATAAGCAATAAAACTGGCCTTCTTTAGACTAGTTGAGTATCTGGACCATCAGCATTTGTGGGTTCGATTACAGGCTCAAAATGGCCAGAAACAAATAACTTTCTTCTGAAACTCGTCAGTCTATTCTTGTTCTGAGAAAGGAAGGCTATTCCATGAGAAATTGCCAAGAAACTGAAGATCTCACACAACGCTGTGTACTACTCTCTTCACAGAACAGAGCAAACTGGCTCTATCCAGAATAGTGGGAGGCCCCGGTGCACAACTGAGCAAGAGGACAAGTACATTAGTGTCTAGTTTGAGAAACGGATGCCTCACAAGTCCTCAACTGGCAGCTTCATTAAATAGTACCCGCAAAACACCAGTCTCAAGAGGTGACTCTGGGATGCTGGCCTTCTAGGCACAGGTTCCTCTGTCCAGGGTCTGTGTTCTTTTGCCCATCTTAATCTTTAATTTTTATTGGCCAGTCTGAGATATGGCTTTTTTTTTTGCAACTCTGCCTAGAAGTCCAGCATCCCAGAGTCTCCTCTATACTGTTGACGTTGAGACTGGTGTTTTGCGGGTACTATTTAATGAAGCTGCCAGTTGAGGACTTGTGAGGCGTCTGTTTCTCAAACTAGACACTCTAATGTACTTGTCCTCTTGCTCAGTTGTGCACCGGGGCCTCCCACTCATTCTATTCTGGATAGAGCCAGTTTGCGCTGTTCTGTGACGGGAGTAGTATACAGTGTTGTACAAGATCTTCAGTTCCTTGGCAAAAAGCCAAGGGGGGTGAATACTTTCGCAAGGCACTGTAAATAGTCAAAGGAATACAAAAATACTCACACATACTTGCGCACATCCATACACAACACTCTCAGACACAAACAAGAATAGAAAGCAAAGTACTACAACCCTTACCTTTTTAACAAAATCTATACTCTTATTCTAATTGTGTGAGAGCTGATGTAGGTAGATGTTACATAGAGTTTGGGTAGATATTAGGAATCATATATAAATAGCTGTATCTCAATGTTCTTCAAAGACTAACATATAAAAGATAGCGAACCATTAACCTTACATCTAAGTCTATATTCTTATTTTGTGGTTCCTCCAGAGAGCCGGAGCCCCAGATTATGGACTACCAGACCCAACAGTACAAGCTGTTCCCCCTGCTGGCTACAGCCTATGCCTACAAGTTTGTTGGTCAGTACATGAACCAGGTCTACCACCGTATCACTGGAGACATCAGCCAGGGAGACTTCAGTGAACTACCAGAGGTACTTACAGTAAATACTAGCCTGAAATCCAGAATCTGTTTTGCTAACATTCCACGCCTTGTACTCCATGTCTTGCTACACGATGAGTGCAATGATAGCTAAACAGACTGGCACCCAGGCTAAGTAAATACCCCCCCTGATATAGTACGTGATGAAAGAATGTCTGGCTATGGCCCAGAGTTTTTAGTATTTTCTTCCAAACCACGTGACCTGACCAGGGAAAATGGGAAAACACTCCACTCACTGAATAGTCTTGAAATGTTTCATCCATTTTAAGCAGCTGAAGTCTAATGGAGGTGTTTTGACAACAGTCTTTCGTCGGTGTTAATTCTTTAGTCTAAGACGTTGGAGGAGGGGAATGCTAAGCTGACATATGGAATTGTTTTAAGATGGTCATACTATGGATCATTTAGCTATTGGATTTTAAACAATTATTTGATTAAAATATTTAATTTGGCCTTTGCTACTAAAGCAGATAGAAACACATTGAATAACACATTCATAATGTGAAAAAGGACCGTCAAAAAATAAGTTATTTTTTAAATATATTTAACCCCTTTTTTTGGGTTGGCACAAAACGTCCTTCAAACTAAATTGTTTTTGCAGCCCAAACGGCCCAAACGGTTCCGACGCTACCACACATCGACGTTACAAACGAGTCTTCTGACACTTGTGGGGGTGGTAGAGCAAAACGGAGAACGTGTTTGTGAGAGTCGCCATTTTCCATAGAGTGGGTCGGACGCTAGAGACGTTTTCGTGAGAGAACCGGTTTTCAGGATGGTCTGACAAACACCGCTCTAGCTCTGAAAGTGAGACACTGGAGGATGCGGTGGATTGAGACCCATCCAATGCAAATAACATATCTCTAGCTTAAACTGACTTAAACTGATTTTTTATGTAACTTAGACTGGCGCACAGGTGCGTCAATCAACCCTCTAGGGAGTTAAACGAAAGATTCATATTAACAAATTACGTAATTGTACTGCTTTTTCTGTGCCAATATAACCCTGTGTACCCTGTGCCCATCCTCTACCATCCTGTGTCAATATAACTGTACCCTGTGCCCATCCTCTACCATCCTGTGTCAATATAACTGTACCCTGTGCCCATCCTCTACCATCCTGTGTCCATATAACTGTACCCATCCTCTACCATCCTGTGTCAATATAACTGTACCCTGTGCCCATCCTCTACCATCCTGTGTCAATATAACTGTACCCTGTGCCCATCCTCTACCATCCTGTGTCCATATAACTGTACCCATCCTCTACCATCCTGTGTCAATATAACTGTACCCTGTGCCCATCCTCTACCATCCTGTGTCCATATAACTGTACCCTGTGCCCATCCTCTACCATCCTGTGTCAATATAACTGTACCCTGTGCCCATCCTCTACCATCCTGTGTCCATATAACTGTACCCTGTGCCCATCCTCTACCATCCTGTGTCAATTTAACTGTACCCTGTGCCCATCCTCTACCATCCTGTGTCAATATAACTGTACCCTGTGCCCATCCTCTACCATCCTGTGTCCATATAACTGTACCCTGTGCCCATCCTCTACCATCCTGTGTCAATTTAACTGTACCCTGTGCCCATCCTCTACCATCCTGTGTCAATATAACTGTACCCTGTGCCCATCCTCTACCATCCTGTGTCAATATAATTGTATACCCCTGTGCCATCGTCTGACCTGTGCCCAGCTCCATGCCCTGTCCGCGGGCCTGAAGGCCTTCACCACGTGGACGGCCAGCGCGGGCATCGAGGTGTGTCGCATGGCGTGTGGCGGGCACGGCTACTCCCGCTGCAGCGCCCTCCCAGACATCTATGTTAACTTCGTGCCCACGTGCACCTACGAGGGAGAGAACACAGTCATGATGCTGCAGACCGCTAGGTAGGTACACACACACACACTTGCGCACGCACACATGCAGACGCAAACACCCCCACACACACACAGATATGAGACACACACACACACCCTTAAAGGACACATTCTTTCCTTGCTGAATCAAAAACCTCAGTCACATTCTACAGCTCACATAAACACACATTACGATGTAATCCAAAACGTGCAAGTCAGGGCACATAAGCCTAGTATTAAAAGCTATGTGTGATATTGCGCCCTGCACATCATCGGTAGTAGTTATCAACAAAGCATCGATCTAACTGTCTAAATGTTTTTGGGAGTGTGTTCAGTGTAAGCACTGCTAAGTGTACAATGCTTAGTTAGAGCTGGGTGGTAAATGGCGTTTTACTATATACCAGTATTAATGCATGGACCGGTTTGGATTTTTACCTTACATAATGGTATTTCAATGCTTACTTTGTTAAGTGCAATAACTGAGTGATGCTACTTGAAAAAATGATGGCAATCGTCCGTTCCTGCCGGCAGTAAGAGACTGCTAACAGTTGAGATCTGATCATTTGCTAGCAAGAGCTTCAGGTGTGCCCACGTCATTTTGTGTGATGAATAGGCTAGTGTCTGTGAGGCAGTGGGTGTGCCAAAAGCACCTTAGAAATCAGCACAATGCCCTTTGTGGCGAAAGTAAAAACTGCCATGGAATCCATTGAAAAGACATGGTCAGAGGAGAACTATTATTTTCATAAAGGAAAAGTTACTTTTTCACAATAGAGGCATACAAAGACCAAACAAATATTTTACAGTGTGGAAATGATAGCAAATGAGTGAAGGAAATTGATGAAAAGGCTGAAATTATTTTGGGTTTAAGTTTGTTTTATACAATCAATCAGAAGAGAGCGAGCCCCATTTAAAACCACTTAGAATGTATTTGTTGCCACCCTAGGATCATGCATGACTCATTAAGCATATGTAACTTTTATTAAACCAAAACATAAAATGCCATCAATTACCGTCAAAAATTTGAAACGTATAGTGATATGATATTTTGGCCTTATCGCCCATTTCTACTTTGTGTTTGTTCTTGTCTGTGTGTGACCTTCGTGCCTTTCCACTGTCTTACTCACGTGTTTGCATCCCTCACTCCCCAGGTTCTTGATAAAGAGCTACCGGCAGGCGTCGGCAGGCCACCAGCTGAGTGGCATCGTGTCCTACCTGAACGAGTCGGAGCGTAGGCTGCAGCCCCAGTCTGTGTCCTCCCGACCCACTGTAGTCAACGTCAATGACCTGGCCAGCCTTGTGGATGCTTACAAACTACGAGCTGCCAAGTAAGTGGGCCTACAAGCTAACCAAAATGTCATAGTAATAGATCCCATTTAGATATCTGATCTTCGTTAAGTCCCAAAGGGCTGTACATTGTATGGCAGAGACTTTTAAGCAGAGCAATGTGTTAGTTGGTGCCAGGCAATGCAATGGGTTGAGCTAAAATGGTCCACCAGTCCAGCTCACAACGAATTGTACTTGTACTCTATGGACAGCCATGCGTCAGTTTTTGTTGAAAGGTTTCCTATGTCAATGCCTCTGTGTCTTTAGGCTGGTTGAGATGGCAGCTAAGAGTATTCAGCAGGAGCTACAGAAGAGAGTCAGTCAGGAGGATGCCTGGAACAACAGCGCTATAGACCTGGTCAGAGCCTCTGATGTAAGTTACCTTGCCAACCTGGGACATGGAATGTGTTGTTTTTTTGGGAGGGAGCCCTCCTATCTCTTCCCCTCTGCTTCCCTCTTTCAATTTCCTTTTCCTCCTCTCTCTCTGGTCCTCATTTAACTCTCCTCCATCTCTTCTCCTCCTCCCTTTCCATGTCCAGGCCCACTGTCACTATGTGGTGGTGAAGCTGTTTGCAGCTAAGCTGGGGGAGATAGGAGACACTGGGGTTCACTCTGTCCTCAGCACCCTGGCCCTGCTCTATGCCCTCCAGGGCATCCAACAGCACAGCGGAGACTTCCTCCAGGTAACCACCACCATGGCAACTGTCAATCACAGACTCCCAGGGGGAAAATACAGGGACTAAATACATAGAAGAATAATGTGTGAATTTCAATGCGTCCATAAGTGGGTCCCGTACCAAAATCTATATTCATTTTTATAATGTCATGTATGATGTTTTAAGCAAGACATTGTATTACACTCGTACTTGTATCACTTATTAAAGAAAGATTGTCTTATTTTTGTATATTTAAAAAAGAAAATTGTATTAACCCCTTCATCACCACCCCTCTTTGGAGTACAAATATATATATATATTTTTTAATAGCTTTTGCTTACAAATTTGACATACATGGTACTTTTATATAAAGCAGTCACATAACCGTAATACATTACCAAACATCAACTCTTTAATCCCAAACCCATTTGGTTTCTATGTGCCATATATTTTTCAATTGTGCTGTGTGACGTTTTATATAATTTAACCTTTCTATTTGTATAGTATCCACAGATTGTGAGTTAAAGATGAAATCCTTTCCTACGAGTATTATTTGACTGACTATGGCTTTCTAAATCAACCAACACTGATATTTGTTAAGGTTAATTTTAAGTGCATGTCTTGATTATTATTTTTATTTTTAACCATTCCTGAACCTGTGACCAGGAACAAGCCACATAGGGGCAATAACAGAATAAGTGATCTATTGATTCGGTCTCTTCGCACAACATGTAGCATTCTGTTGGTGGCAAGAATTCTATATAATCATTTAAATGGAAAAATTCTGTTGAATCAAGTGTTTCATGTACAGGTTCATCAACCATGTGCCATGTAATCGGTACATCGAAAATCTCTTCCCATTTATTTGGCAACCTGTATGGCACAGCTGTCAACATTTTTGTCCTCAAATGAAACTAGTATATTTTTCTATTTATGCCAGTTCCTTTCAGCCAATTTGTATCTTTAATATATGGCAGACAAACAAGGTCCCTACCTTTTCCACTTGCCTCTTCCATTTTTGTGGTAATGCTACAATCAGTTTTCTTACTCTAACTTTCCGATTTGTTTGATTTGATCCTACATATAAAGGCTCTAACTCGTTCGTCGTGACATTTGGATATTTTAACCTATTGCTTGTTTATTGAGAACACATTCTCTTTAACAATAATGACCCGACTGTTCCTTCCTCACTCCAGACTGGTCTCCTGAGTGTGCCCCAGCTCTCCCAGGTGTCCCAGCGTCTGAAGGACCTTCTGGCCCAGCTGAGGCCCAATGCCGTGGCCTTGGTTGACGCCTTCGACTACCGCGATGAAATGCTCAATTCCGTCCTGGGACGCTACGACGGCAACGTCTATGAGCACATGTTCGAGTGGGCCCGCCGCTCGCCTCTCAACAAGACAGAGGTCAGAGTTCATGGAGAGGATCTTTAAAAAAAGAGAGTCAGAGATTAAGAAAATTAATTTACTGTTGATTTTACGTTTTGAATAGACCATTTGAGAACCATTTACAAGGATTTGTTTCAGATTATGATCAAGAGCCAAATTATGTCGATGTTCATTGTGTTGTTTGCCTACATAAAGATGGCAATCTAATGAATGATTTGCTGTAGTAATAAGTCTCCTTCAGAGTAACCTTGTCCCAAGGCTATTCCTACCGACAGAGAGAGGGAGCCGGTGGGTGGAAGAGACTATCTGCAGAGTACTCAAATTGACCCTCCTTCCTTCTCTTCTAGGTCCACGAGTCTTACCACAAGTACCTGAAACCCCTGCAGGCCAAGCTGTAAGATGGCCTCTGAGCCTTCTCACCTGACCCCTCTACTACAGGGGACGGGAAGCACACTAACAACACTAATCCAGCAGTGGGACCCCAACATGGCCGCCGCTGCCCGTCCACCAATTGGAAGGGGCTCATTCCACCCGCCCCTTCTGTGTTTAACCAACCACAGGTGGTGGAACATTTTTAAAGGGGAACCATTGGAGACCAGCCGCCTTACCCCACCTCTACTGATGTGCTGCTAATGAATCAATCATTCTACTGGACTTATTCAACTAGTACTTAGTTTATGAGTTTAAATATACCCCATGCCTTGTTAATGGGTGTAATTGAATGTCTGAGAACCATAAGATGGAGAGGAAGAAAAACTAGTTAGCATTTGAGGTGGCCTAAAGATGAAGGGGTTTTGATGACTGATCCTTGTGATCTAATCAAGCTCTTTGGATCATGTACATTGCAAATCACTCGATTTGTTGAGATATGTTGAATCCCATTTTTTTTTTTTAATCGGTATAATTTCTCATCACAGTATTTGATTCTAATGTACTGAGGATGGTTGTCTTTAGTGTAGTGGGTGACGGGTCAGTTGTGGTTTGCCATGAACCAAAGGTGTGCGTGTCTCTGTCTAGGTGTGAGAGAGTTTGTAGTTGTGGGGTAACGAATATGATTAGTGAATAACGAGTTGAAGAGTAAGCTATTCTAGTGATTTGAGAAAGGGGGCCTTTCAATTCTTGCACTTAATACAAACCACTAGTATATATGCATGAGGATCTTATCTACCATGTGGGGCTTAATTACCAAGAAATGACATGAAAATCAAACTAGCTTGATGAACAAGGTCGTATTCATTAGGGCACACTGTGGTAAAACGTCTTGCAATGGAAAGAGAGGTTCTTATTGGACAAGTCCGTGTAGTATGTCCCCCCCCCCATCTGTTTCAATCAGTTTTATTTTGTTTGGTGCCTATTGAATAGAACCCTGATTCGGAACAAGTACATTCTTCAACACAATGAAATAAGTATTTTTATACTCTGATTACTAGCTGTTGATTGTACTGCTGTTGACTTTTACAGTATGTTGCAGATTGATACATGATTGATACATTTTCAAATGGAACGAAGCAGTAACTACTGTTTCTGGGAGGGTTATGTGCCAGAGGAATTTGACTTACTTTAATGAAGCTAACATGGTAGTATTATCACACACGGTCCATGCATATATTTTGGATTGAAAAATATGCTTTATCAATTTATTTTCTGATTTCCGTTGCAATAAAAGGATGTATGATAATTATTTCAATGTACCTACTGAATTTTTCTTTAACAAATATTTGTGATAGTGTAAGAACTCTATTCAGTCTGAATATGTTTTAAACTTGATTATGTTTATTGAATTGAAAGTGAATAATTTGTCATGCTTAATGATCTTAGTAATAAACTGGAAAAAAACTATCAAATGATGTTCATGGTTTCCTTCAACTTTGTTTCATAGACTGCCAGAAGCAACCACTAGATGGTGTTATGAAATCAGATTGGAAAAAAGTCTAAGTCAGAGCCATGTTTATTCATAACGTTTTAACATTTTATTTCAGTGGCATAGATTTAGGAGAACCAATTCTACAAATGGATGGAGGCTAAAGGATTGAGTGTAATCATTTATAAGATAATGAAGAGACTATATTAGAGATTATAATAGCACATTAGATTATAACACTGCAATGCATCTGATTCAGAAAATTTGACCTTTTTAGGAAATGAACCTGTAGTTTGACAATAAATCAATGCATTCTATTTAAAACCTTTGGACGATGTTAATCTGGATGAGATTCTTCTTCTGGAATTGTGTTAACTCTTGCTTGGGTGGAAATGTCAAATGAAGTCCTCTCACACTTTTCCTTTCCATATATTACTATAAGCAACACGGGTTACTTTCATGTTCGTTTGCTTTTAGTTTTTTGGGGAGGTATTGCTTTTCCTGGGAAAGTCTCATGTCCCCCTCATTGCGTCATTTAAGCACATTGTGGTAAGGGTGCCAAGCTTCGGGACTCAAAGAGCCATATGATCAAGTTATATTTATGCCCTTGCACAAACAACAATCATGCAAACATAACCAACACGTAGAAAATGATTACAGTCCATCAGCTGCGGACATAACTACTATATTCATATTGTTTCTAAACCATTCTTGACTTCTGTGTGTGTCTGTCAGTTATCAGATATGTTAGTCCTGTCTAGTCTCCGCCCACCGCCGAAATCAGGATATTTGGAGAGAGAAGGAAAGTAACACGTTGGTGCAACATTGTATGATTTTTCGGGAACATAAATAGCATCTTATTCCGAGCAACATTGATGAAAGCAACGTATATATATATTTTTCCTTACAGGTGAGTAGCCTATTTTTCTCATCCAACATTGAATAGTTTTTTTCAAAATGTGTTTATGATCGAAAGGTGGGCACAATGTGTGTGTGTTTTTTTTACCAGTCCTCTTATCGGAGTTTCAGATAGGGAAACAATAGGGAAAGTGTAGGCGTGAGGAAGTCACATTAAAATGAATTATAAAGTCATTTGAACTATTTCAACATCGGAATTGGGATTCTCAAAAGGACCGCAAACGACATCATGGCACGTTTTAACGTGCGTATTCATATTCCGCTGCTCCGGGGGGGAAAAAAGAATTAACTTTAGTAAAATGTGTCAATTTTATCTTCACATACAAACCTTCGTTCAACTTCCGTCAAACGCCCGCTAACTGGCCTCAGGTTAGAATTCCCGTTGGTCTCCCATTTTTCCAGAAAACGTGGGAGGGTTTGGTTTGTTGACACGACAGGATACAGTATCGTTTTTTGTTTTTTACTGAATTATGCAGGCTCTCACTGTTAAATGCAGGTCAACATTGTTAAATAGTTGCTACATAATTTTCTTATCTTGTTGCCGAAGTTATGATATGAATACGCGAACATGCCGTTTGATAGATGTTTGCCACACCGTCACTGACTGTAAACTGTAAGATTAATGTACACGAGTTAACATTTCTTCTTGGGGTTAAATAGTGAGAAAGTAATGTGTGATATGAGTATTATATCTGTATGTGAAGGCTAAAATATCATTTTAACCCAGTCTGAAATGATTGGTATACCATTAGTTTATAACAACCATTGTTGCAGGGCTGAGAAACTGGTAGAAATTTGCAGATAAGTAGTTCAAGACAGGCCTACAATAAACAATCCATTCCTCAATTAGGCAGGTTATCATTAGTGCTATTTTATTCATTCCTGTTTCAAACAATGGAGTCTTACATATATCTCCCTTTGAATTATGCACACTGTAGTGCATTTCAGAGGGAACAAAGAATAGAATGTCGATAAGCAAATATTCTATAAGCTGCATAAAAAAATATGCTTGTTTTCCCACCAGAGATGTTTCCATCAAACAGACTTGTTGAGGATAAAAATGTGACTTTTGCAGTCAAATTCCCATGTTCCAAAATAAAATGACCCAATGGCCAACAGCTTGCACATACAGTGATGAGATTATTATGGTTAAGGGCAAGATCATTTTTTATCTGTTAAAACGGCAGGCAAGCATCGATCATCTTGTCATTAAAATAAGAATGTTGATATTTATTGAAAAGGAGTATCAAGCTCATCACCGTGCACTTTCACCACCCTGTGTTCAGTAATTTACAGTGTTTAATCTGTAGCCTAATAAACGACATGCTTTCCCGAGTCGTAGTGGGAGGACCACACAACATATCGTTGTGTAACTCCAAGTTTACTTCCATATGATGGTTATTTAAATACTGTACATAAAAAAAAATGTATTCATACACAGACTTTTTCTACATTTTGTTACGTTACAGCCTTATTCTAAAATGGATTAAATAAAACAGTTTCCTCATCAATCTACACACAATACCCCATAATGACACAGCGAAAACAGGTTTTTAGAATATTTTGCAAATGTATTAAAAATAATTTAAAAAAATACCTTATTTACATAAGTATTCAGACCCTTTGCTATGAGACTCGAAATTGAGATCAGGTGCATCCTGTTTCCATTGATCATCCTTGAGATGTTTAAACAACTTGATTGGAGTCCACCTGTGGTAAATTCAATTGATTGGACATGATTTGGAAAGGCACACACCTGTCTATCTAAGGTCCCTCAGTTGACAGTGCATGTCAGAGCAAAAACCAAGCCATGAGGTTGAAGGAATCCAATCCAAGACAGGATTGTGTCGAGGAACAGATCTGGGGAAGGGTACCAAAACATTTCTGCAGCATTGAAGGTCCCCAAAAACACATTGGCCCCCATCATTCTTAAATGGAAGAAGTTTGGAACCACCAAGAGTCTTTCTAGAGCTGGCCGGCCGGCCAAATTGAGCAATCAGGGGAGAAGGGCCTTGGTCAGGGAGGTGACCATTAACCCAATGGCCACTCTGACAGAGCTCCAGGGTTCCTCTGTGGAGATGAGGGAACCTCCCAGAAGGACAACCATATCTGCAGCTCTCCACCAATCAGGCCTTTATGGTTGAGTGGCCAGACGGAAGCCACTCCTCAGTAAAAGGCACGTCAGCACGCTTGGAGTTTGCCAAAAGGCACCTAAAGACCCTCAGACCTTGAGAAACAAGATTCTCTGGTCTGATGAAACTAAGATTGAACTCTTTTGCCTGAATGCCAAGCGTCACGTCTGGAGGAAACCTGGCACCATCCCTACGGTGAAGCATGGTGGTGGCAGCATCATGCTGTGGGGATGTTTTTCAGCGGCAGGGACTGGGAGACTAGTCAGGATTGAGGGAAAGATGAACGGAGCAAGGTACAGAGAGATCCTTGATGGAAACCTGCTCCAAAGCGCTCAGGACCTCGGACTGGGGCGAAGGTTCACCTTCCAACAGGACAATGACCCTAAGCACACAACCAATACAACGCAGGAGTGGCTTCGGGACAAGTCCTTGAGTGGCCCAGCCAGAGCCCGGACTTGAACCCAATCAATCATCTCTGGAGAGACCTATAGCTGTGCAGCGAGGCTCCCCATCCAACTTGACAGAGCTTGAGAGGATCTGCAGAGAAGAATGGGAGAAACTTCCCAAATACAGGTGTGCCAAGCTGTTAGCGTCATACCCAAGAAGACTCGAGGCTGTAATCGCTGCCAAAGTTGCTTCAACAAAAGTACTGAGTAAATGGTCTGAATACTTATGTAAATGTGATACTTCAGTTTCTTATTTTTAATACATTCTAAAAACCTGTTTTTGCTTTGGCATTATGGGGTATTATGTGTCGATTGATGAGGGACAAACACTATTTAATCCATTTTAGAATGTTGTAACAAAATGTGGAAAAAGTCTGAGTACTTTCCTAATGCGCTGTATGTGTGGTATGTATGCATGTACAGTGGGCTCCAAAATTGCTGGCACAAATAATGCTTAAACAAATATAAACAATATAATTATAGAGAGAAACTCAAAATACCAACGTGTGAGAAATACTGTACTTTATTAATGTTTCAATGGAACCAACTAAAATAATTTATTGATTTAATTAAAAATCAATATCCTCCAAATCAAGGTTTCACAATTAATGGCACCCTTAAATATTATTGTAATTAACATCTACTAAAATTAAACCACAATTTAAATTCCACTTATTTAAGTTTATATAAGTCTTAAGGAACTATATTAAGCCATTACATCACTTCCTGTTTCACTAGGGTATAAAAATGAGGTAACATGCATGCAATATCCCTTTGTCATCCAACACCATGAAGAAAAGAAAATAACTGGCAGTTCAAAAGAGACAGATGGTCCCGTAGTCCTTCATACAACCTGGTAATGGCTACAAGCTCCACAAACGATTGAATATACCACTGAGCACTGTCAGGGCAATTATTAAAAAATTCTAAAGATGTCTGTTGGACTTTCCAACAAAACAATGACCTGAAACATACCTCAAGATCCACACAGAAATGGTTCTGTGACAACAAAATCAATGTTCTGCCATGGCCATCTCAGTGGCCGGACCTCAATCCAATGGAAAACCTGTGGGCTGAGTGGAAGAGGGCAGTTGATAAGCGCAAACCCAAGAATGTGAAGGATCTGGAGAGGATCTGCATAGAGGAATGGTCCAAAATCCCTCCAAATGTGTTCCTGAATCTTGTCAAACATTACAGGACAAGACTCTATGCTGTTATCCTTGTCAGAGGTGGTGGCACTAAGTACTAAATGAGGAGTGCCAATAATTATGAAACCTTGATTTGGTTAAATGTATTTTGTATTAAATAATTGTATGATTTTGGTTGGTTCCATTGAAACATTAATCAAGTACAGTATTTCTCACATTTTGGTATTTTGAGTTCATCTCTATAATTATATTGTTTATATTTTTTAAAGTAAAGTGTTTAGTGCATTTACAGTCAGGGGTGCCAGTAATGTTGGAGCCCACTGTATGTGTATGTACAGTACCAGTCAAAGGTTTTAGAACACCTATTTATTCAAGGATTTTTCTTCATTTTTACGATTATTACATTGCAGAATAATAGTGAAGACGTCAACACTATGAAATAACTAATGGAATCATGTAGTAACCAAAAAAGTGTTAAACAAATCAAAATATATGTTATATTCTTCATATTAGCCACCCTTTGCCTTGATGACAGCTTTGCACGCTCTTGGCATTCTCAAATCAAATCACATTTTATTGGTCACATACACGTGTTTAGCAGATGTTATTGCAGGTGGAGCGAAATGCTTGTGTTTCTAGATCCGACAGTGCAGTGATATCTAACCATTAATATCAAACAATTTCACAACATATACCCAAAACACACAAATCTAAGTAAGGGAATGTAATTAAGAATATATAAATATATGGATGAGCAATATCAGAGCGGTATAGATTGGCTAGTGATTTCAAGTCTATGTATATAGACAGTAGCCTCTCTCAACCAGCTTCATGAGCAATGCTTTTCCAACAGTCTTGAAGGACTTCCCACATATGCTGAGCACTTTTTGGCTGCTTTTCCTTCACTCATTCCAACTCACCCCAAACCATCTCAATTGGGTTGAGGTCGGGTTATTGTAGAGGCCAGGTCATCGGATGCACTACTCAATCACTCTCCTTGGTCAAATAGCTCTTACACAGCCTGGAGGTGTTTTTGGTCATTGTCCTGTTGAAAAGCAAATGATAGTCCCACTAAGCGCAAACCAGATGGGATGGCGTATCTCTGTGGAATGCTCTGGTAGCCATGCTGGTTAAGTGTGCCTTGATTTCTAAATTAATCATGGACAGTGTCACCAGCAAAGCACCATCACACCTCCTCCTCCATGCTTCACGGTGGGAACCACACATGCTGAGATCCTCCGTTCACCTACTCTGCGTCTCACAAAGACACAGCGGTTGGAACCAAAAATCTCACATTTGGACTCATCAGGCCAAAGGACAGATTTCTACTGGTCTAATGTCCATTGCTCGTGTTTCTTGGCCCAAGCAAGTCTCTTCTTATTATTGCTGTCCTTTAGTAGTGGTTTCTTTGCAGTAATTTGACCATGAAGGCCTGATTCACACAGTCTCCTCTGAACAGTTGATGTTGATATGTGTCTGTTACTTGAACTCTGTGAAGCATTTATTTGGGCTGCAATTTCTGAGGCTGGTAAGTCTAATGAACTGCCGCAGAGGTGACTGGTCCTCATGAGAGCCAGTTTCATCATAGCGCTTGATGGCTTTTGCGACTGCACTTGAAGGAACTTTCAAAGTTCTTGACATTTTCCGGATTGACTGACCTACATGTCTTAAAGTAATGATGGACTGTAATTTCTCTTTGCTTATTTGAGCTGTTCTTGCCATAATATGGACTTGGTCTTTTACCAAATAGGGCGATCATCTGTTTACCACCCATACCTTGTCATGTATATATTTTATAATATTTGAGCATGAAGGTGTTTCCACAGCCATTGCTAGCATAATACATTTTACCGACACACAAAGATCCTAGACCATATCGAACAAACAAATTGTTTGTCGACATTTATAAAACTGTCCTGCCATTTCAGCCCAGTCGTGACATATTTTTTCATGCGTCAGGTAATTCATGCCAATGACATGGTTGGATTGAAACTGGATAATGACCATTCAGGCCTACAGTCATCCATTCTGTCTTTCCTCCCCGTTGGATTCTATTGAGTCATGCTTGCAATCCCATTGCCCCTCCTAGGTTTCAGCTCCAGTTCTCAACTGTTGTACCACAACATGCCTGCCAGAAAGCATCAGCTTTGAGTCTCTCCTAGCGACAGGCCTCTTCCCAGTAGTATCTGTGGGCTCATTGGGATTTTTTTCCTGCCAAGTCGTGGTAATGCCAACTTATGCAAATTCAGCTTCCATACTGTCTGACATATCATCTTTCTCTTCGACACGACACAGGAAAAGGGCATGAACCTCAACCTGAAAGGAGGCAAGGCCGCTCTGGTCGTGGCACTTTGAACTTTGACACGTTAACTTTGATTCTCATGAACATCAGAGCTTTGGAAGTTCAAAGCTTTATCCATTTTCTAATTGATGCCCACTGATCCAGGGAAGGGATCTGACTTAAATGTCTGTGAATATTGGGGGAATGTGTGTCACAGACCCCGTAGTATCCCTCTGTGTCTTCTCCAGGTCGCTCTCATCTTTTGAGTGAGCCAGAGACTCATTCCACAGGCTGGAGGCTGGCTGTCTAGCTGTCTGGCTTCCTCCTTGTGCTGTACTGCTCTCTAATGCGGCTGCACCCACGACAAGCCAACAAAAAAACATGACATGCCGTGTAACTGGGAGATATCAGCACGGTCTATGTTGGATCTAGTTTGAAAGGTAGCCCTGTTTTGCGTTTGGTGTCTTGTCTATTCAAAACGTTCACGGCCCCTGAAGGCAGCTAGGGGTCTCGGTAGGGGTGATGGAGCTGCGATACTGGTGGTGAGCTTCCCGCCATGCAAGTTTGGACCTGCATGAATGCTCTGGGAAGTGCAGATTCAGTTTCAGTTATGGGAATAGACATTTCCTGTCCAGCTACAGTAGAAAAACTAACCAAGAATACTGTGTCAAATCACTCACAAGAATTCTGTAGTTTCTCTGAGAAGCTTTCAATTGCTCAAAATGACAGAAGAGGGTCTCATAGCTTTTGTGGTCAAATAACCTGGCATACTACTGTATTTTTCCCAAGAAAAGTTCTTCAACTATTTGATCACAAGGAAAGAACTAGCCATTTGAGCAATGTCATTACCACACACATTGTGTTTAGGTGGACAAGAGTGAGGGGTGATTTCAGTTGCTACACTGATGTATCGATGCATTCTGAAGTTACTTTCCTACACCATTTGATTGATTCGCCCCCCTGGTATGAAGAGATGACTGTTTTTGCCCGTTCATCCAGGCACATGCAAGTTAGATCTTGAATGCTATTGACATATTGCGCAATTTGCACAAGTCCTTTTGAAATCTATTGAAGTCTGACATTTGTCAAGATCTCGAGCAAGTCTCTCAAAGTTCTTGGTGGGTACTTATCTACTATGTTCTGACTTGTAGTTCAAATGCTCTTTCAGGTTGCAGCAATCAGGGTGGTAGAGATGTTACTGGCCACAGGATGTGGAGATGAGGAAATCATCTGAAGGACCGTTCCTCTTTCGCCCTGCTGCGAGTGGTTGGAGGTAACAGAGACCGATCGTCAGGCAACACCCATTTCTGGAGGCGAGGCGAGGCAGTAAGTGTGAACGCTGTTCCACAGCTCCAAATGTGTGACAATTATGTCAAGTGACAAAATATGTGGTGATACAGTATTTAACTGGTTTCATTTTTGTTATTTGTTTGAAACAGCTGTGTTTCCTGCACTTTGAAACGTATATGTTGTGTGTCAAGAGTTGGTGTTCATTGAAGAAGTGATGGAGAACAATGGATGTATTGTACAGCTGAGCATCTGCGCTGCTCTGCACAAGATGCCATTGAAGCTACAGTATATTCTTCAGTGGATGTTGTCATGCATTTCACAGCAACAAGTGAAACTTCTGCATAGGTATCTAGTCTTAGAGTCTTAGCATAGAACACAAAGGAAGGTTAATTGGAACCCGACACTCTTAAGCATGTAGCCATGTACAGTACCAGTCAAATGTTTGGACACACCTACTCATTGTAGAATAATCATAATAGTGAAGTCATCAAAACTATGAAATAACACATATTGAATTATGTTGTAACCAAAAAAGTGTAGAACAAATCAAAATATATATTATATTTGAGATTCTTCAAAATAGCCACCCTTTTGCCTTGATGACAGCTTTGCACGCTCTTGGCATTCTCTCAACCAGCTTAATGAGGAATGCTTTTCCAACAGTCTTGAATGAGTTGCTGAGCACTTTTCCTTCGCTATGCAGTCCAACTCATCCCAAACCATCTCAATTGAGTTGAGGTCAGGTGATTGTGGAGGCCAGGTCATCTTATGCAGCACCATCACTCTCCTTCTTGGTCAAATAGCCCTTACACAGCCTGGAGGTGTGTTTGGGGTCATTGTCCTGTTAAAAAAACAAATTATAGTCTCACTAAGTGCAAACCAGATGGGATGCTGTATTGCTGCAGAATGCTCTGGTAGCCATGCTGGTTAAGTGTGCCTTGAATTCTAAATAAATCACTGACAATGTCATCAGCAAAGCACCATCACACCACCTCCTCCATGCTTCACGGTGGGAAAAACACATGCTGAGATCATCCTTTCACCTACTCCGCGTCTCACAAAGACACAGTGGTTGGAACCAAAAATCTCAAATTTGGACTCATCAGACCAAAGGACAGGTTTCCACAGGTCTAATATCAATTGCACATGTTTCTTGGCCCAAGCAAGTCTCTTCTTATTATTGGTCCTTTAGTAGTGGTTTCTTTGCAACAATTTGACCATGAAGGCCTGGTTCACACAGTCTCCTCTGAACAGTTGATGTTGAGATGTGTCTGTTACTCGAACTCTGTGAAGCATTTACTTTCCTGTGGCAGTCCTCATGAGAGCCAGTTTCATCATAGCCCTCGATGGTTTTTGCGACTGTACTTGAAGAAAGCATTGAACACTGACCTTCATGTCTTAAAGTAATGATGGACTGTCATTTCTCTTTGCTTATTTGAGCTGTTCTTGCCATAATATGAACTTGGTCTTTTACCAAATAAGGCCATCTTCTGTATACCACCCCAGCTTGTCACAACACAACTGATTGGGTCAAACTCATTAAAAAGGAAAGAAATTCCACAAATTAACTTTCAACTTCTTATGGCTGCAGGGGCAGTATTGAGTAGCTTGGATGAATAAGGTGCCCAGAGTAAACAGCCTGCTCCTCAGTCCCAGTTGCTAAGATATGCATATTATCAGTGCATTTGGATAGAATACACTCTGAAGTTTCTAAAACTGTTTGAATGATGTCTGTGAGTATAACACAACACATATGGCAGGCAAAAACCAGAGAAAAAAAATCCAAACAGGAAGTGGGAAATCTGAGGTTTGTAGTTTTTGAACTCAGCCCTATCGAATACACAGTGGGATATGGTTCAACTTGCACTTCCACTAGATGTCAATCGTCTTTAGAAACTTGAGTGAGGCTTCTACTGTGATGTGGAGCTGGATGAGAGCTCAGTGGTCTGGCAGAGAGCCAGGTCCTGGTCACGCGCATTTCACATGAGAGCGACCTGCGTTCCATGGCTATTCTACAGACAATGGAATTCTTCTGTTGGAACGTTATTGAAGATTTATGACAAAAACATCCTAAAGATTGATTCTATACTTAGTTTGAAATGTTTCTACGACCTGTAATATAACTTTTTTAACTTTTCGTCCGACGTTCTGGAACTGCACAAGCGTTTGGATTTGTGTACTAAACACCCTAACAAAAGTAGCTACTTGGACATAAATAATGGACATTATCGAACAAATCAAAGGATTCCTGGGAGTGCATTCTGATGAAGATCATCAAAGGTAAGGGAATATTTATAATGTTATTTCTGATTTTTGTTGACTCCAACATGGCGGATAATTAAAAAAAATTCATGAGCGCCGTTCTCAGATTGTTGCATGGTTTACTTTTTCCTTAAAGCTTTTTTGAAATCTGACACAGCGGTTACATTAAGGAGAGGTATATCTATAATTCCATTTGTAACACTTGTATTTTCATCAACATTTATGATGAGTATTTCTGTCAAATTGATGTGGCTCTGCAAAATCACTGGATGTTTTTGGAACTACTGAACGTAAAGCGCCAATGTAAACTCAGATTTTTTTATATGAAAATGAACTTCATCAAACAAAACATACATGTATTGTGTAACATGAAGTCCTATGAGTGTCATCTGATGAAGATCATCAAAGGTTAGTGATTTAATTTGATCTCTATTTGTGCTTTTTGTGACTCCTATCTTTGGCTGGGAAAATGGCTGTTTTTTTCTGTGGCTTGATGGTGACCTAACATAATCGTTTGTGGTGCTTTCGCTGTAAAGCCTATTTGAAATCGGACACTATGGTGGGATTAACAACAAGATTACCTTTACAACACTATAAGATACATGTATGTTTGAGGAATTTTAATTATGAGATTTCTGATGTTTTGAATTTGGCGCCCTGCACTTTCACTGGCTGTTGTCATATCAATCCCGTTAACGGGATTGCAGCCGTAAGAAGTTTTTGACAAGGCACACCGGTTAATTGAAACGCATTCCAGATGACTACCTCATGATGCTGGTTGAGAGAATGCCAAGAGTGTGCACAGCTGTCATCAAGGCAAAGGGTGGCTACTTTAATATAACACTTTTTTGCTTACTACATGATTCCATATGTGTTATTTCATAGTTCTGATGTCTTCACTATTATTCAACAATGTAGAAAATAGTCAAAATAAAGAAAAACCCTTCAATGAGTAGGTGTGTCCAACCTTTTGACTGGTACTTGTAGCTAAACTCACCCAGGCTGTACTGTATTTGGGCTAACCTGTTCATCATTGAAGCCTATGACAGAAAGTGAAACATGAGACCGACTGCCCTTGCCTTTGTCTGTTTGGGAACTTGGCTCTAGGCCATTACCACTTCTAACTGTAACTAGCTATCACCGGTGGCGACCAAACCTAGCCATTTCTGAACAAGCACATTCCTGTCTGCCTGTTTCCAGGGCTGTAGTGTGCGGTGGCAGCTGTGCTTGGCGTCACGTTAACATGCAACAGTAGCACTCTGTGGGCTATAGGGGCTTGGTGACAGACACGCACTTTCGCAGGATACACACTCACACACACTTGTACAGGAACACACGATGGCACCAAACACCAAGTACGGAAATGAAGCATTGACGCTAACTGCTATTGACTTAAGGCCAGGGTCATGTTCATTAGCCACCCAACAAAAGAAACCAGACTGAAACAGGGAGGGGCTAACTGGTGCTTGTCCAAGACGTTTTTCATTTTCAGTTGCAAAATGTATACCGGTGTGTGTGTGTGTCCTAATAACAATGACCCTGCTCGCAGTCATGACATCTTCAAGAGCTCCACTCTCAACACTGGCCCCAATGTAAAGAATTGGACAGATTAGTTTAGATGTTTTGAAGTCCACAGAGAGAGGGGGTGGAGAGAGCGACTGGGAGTGTGGGAGCTCGTGATACATGAGTCATGTGATAGGAGCACTATGGTTGTCACCCTGGGTATGTCACTACACATTTGTGACTCGTTACTGGGATGTGTGACTGGGCTGGGACTTGGAATTAGTGTGTACACTGAGTGCACAGAACATTAAGAACACCTGCTCTTTCCATGACACAGACTGACCAGTTGAAAGCTATGAACCATTATTGATGTCACTTGTTAAATGCACTTCAATCAGCGTAGATGAAGGGGAGGAGACAGGTCATAAAATTATTTTAAAGCCTTGAGACAATTGAGACATGGATTGTGTATGTGCGCCATTCAGAGGGCGAATGGGCAAGACAAAAGATTTTAACGGGGCATGGTAGTAGGTGCCAGGCGCACCGGTTTGTTCCAAGAACAGCAACGCTGCTGGGTTTTCCACCCACAACAGTTTCCGTGTGTATCAAGAATGGTCCACTGCCCAACTGTGGGAAGCATTGGAGTCGACATATGCCGGCATCCTTGTAGAGTCCATGCTCCCGACGAATCGAGGCTGTTCTGAGGACAAAGGGGGCGGGGGTTGCAACTCAATATTAGGAAGGTATTATTAATGTTTTGTACACTCAATGTATGTCATCATGAGCTGTGTTGTCACCTTTTCTTTTACAAGACTATTGTGACACTGTGTTTGAGTTCCCACTCACTTAGGATGTTTGAGTGGCAGAGAGAGTGAGAGACTGGGAACTAACAATCTACAGTACTGTGCTCCGTGTGCTGGGAGTTACTGTGGAAGCCTTGGGTTGTGTTGTCACATCTGCTGTTCCCAGACTACCGTGTGAGTGAGACTCCCTCTGGACTCAGTTAATCATTTGTTACAAATGTTCCATATTGATCAAGAAAACATACCCTTATGCCACCATCTAGTAGCTACTATCATGCTTTTTCACTCGCTCTCTAACGATTGGGTAAATGTTCAGTCAACATCTGAATGTGCAGCAACACAAAAATTCCCCCCTGTGAGGAAATCATAATCCTGGAGCTGTTGTTTCCCTGGGGACTGAAGATGATGATGCGCAGTGTTCCAGTATTGCCTGAAAATCACTTCTATGTTGCTCGGCAATCTCCCTAAATGTATTCTGGCTGTGGAGGGGAAAAAACTATGACACAATTTATAGAAAACCCAACCCACATCGCAGGTCGGTCATTGACCTATTGTTATCCTATCCAAGATCTGTTGGCAAGACAACCAGGCTATTGTTATAGTATTGGCTTAGAATAGGTGTTGACTGTTGTTCATGCTACCAGTCACATAGGTATTGTCCTAATAGATGTGTCAAAACTCTCATTGTCATCAACAGGGTTATCTCAGTGAGCAATCTGGGAAAACCTTTTGAGTTTTGGCTATTCTGGTTCTGGTAATCTGTCATCTCCACACTACATTATCTGTTATGGATGGTGTTGACATTGATTGACTCAATTGTTAAGATATGGCTGAATATATAGGATTAATATCACAAAGATATACATAAAGATGGGCAATCCAGTATGCAGGGGATAGACGTTGCGAGTATTATTTCTGTAGGCCCATGCATGTAGAATGTGACTCCCAATGAGACAATGTCAACAATGAGACTGATCTCTCTCTTTCTCCACTCTACCAAAACAACACCGCCCTGACTCACTCCTTGACTGTCTCCCGGCGGAAACGATAAAAGCCTTCTCCACATTGACAGACTGTGCGGCTAGCAACTGTCTGCCACTAAAGCACGGCACCACACTGTTAAAACCCCTCCATTAGTGAAAGCCTTGGATATTTCATTATGTGAGAGGGTGTGGGCCTGACCTGGTCCCATAGGAACATATGAGTTCTCCCATCCCCCAACGTGTCTCTGTACTATTCTGCTCTCACAGCCACGGGCTTGATTGCCATTGACTCGACTGGTGTCAGATTTCCCTCCTGCTGCCGTTCCCCAACGCTGACACCAAGGCCCTTTATTTTGCTATTGCAACTCCAAGGTTTCAAGACCTTGACTAGATCTATAATGGACACGTATTGACCAGGGAGAATACTGCTGTAGGAATATTGCAATCTTGAAACGATACAATGACACAATTCAAGAAGCCTGAAGAATGAGGACTAATTGAGCTCTGAGTGGGGGTCCAGAGGCCGATGATGATGATTTCTAACGGAGACTTGAAGCTGGGGACAGGAAGGCATGATTATGGTTGTGGCTTTGAGCAGATAAGAAAGGTAGGCCTCTGTACTGATATTGAATGTAGGAGGTACACCTACAAAATGATGCACTTGATTTAAGAATCTTCGAGGGTGAACACAATGGTTGACGACTTATTTCCACTGTGGTCCTTAAAGTAGCATCTCATTTAGAGATGAGGGACTCGGGGTGGCTTTCAGAGATAGTTGTTGGTGTTACTGTATGTAAACACTTCATGATGGACTTCCTGTGCACATGGCTTGGCAGTCCATTAATCATTGCAGGACTAAATTGAAGTTCACTTTGGTGGAAGGTCTATACAGGGATTTTTCTGCATAGAAAATGCTTGGGCAGGCTGTCTAAGTCCAAACAGGGTAATCTAGTCATGAATAATGATGAGTGAGAGGCACAAAGATCATACCCCCAAGACATACTAACCTTTCACCATTACCAGTAACGGGAGGTTAGCATTTCTTTTTTTGGGGGGGGGGGGGGTTTATGATATTTATGCCTCTGTAACTTTCATCATTATTTACGATTCATTCATGATTATCCGTAATCATGGTAGCAAGCATCCACATTCATGTAGAATTGTTCAGAAAAATATTGTTTTCTTATTTACAATAGAAGTGAGTCCAAAATTACACAATACATGATTTACCATTCATTTCTTTTGGAAACAAAGTAATCTGAAAGACACCGTAAGTGAATTTGTCCAAATACTAATAACAGAACTAGATGCATAAGTGTTTGATCTTGAATCCAAGATGCTGCAGTATAGAGTCAAATGAAAGTTTCAGCTTCACTGACCAAAGAATTACGTAGGGGAGTATATGTAGATATCTCTTTCTTTCTCTCGCTCTTTCTCTAAAAATGTGTCCCAGCGAGTGCTTTCTAGGAATGACATGTTGCAGCCTACACCCCCACTAGCACTGCCAAGTAACAAGCTATTGACTCAGTCACCTCAGTCTCAACTTAACCTGACACCATGCATTCATTCAAGCTCCTACCACGATGCTTCTGTCCAATGACGGGCTGGCGTCCTACAGACGAGGTCACAGCCCCTACAGAAAACCTATTGTTAACTCATTCAGGGTAGCGGCCCTCCAGAGCCCTTTAACTAATTGCATGTCAAATAAGAATGATGGTACTAGTAGAGAGACAAGTGTTTGGGTGACCATTACAAAATTGCATAGAAGGGTTGTTAACACACAGGGTTGCTAATGTAACTGATTTATGGGGTCTCGTCCAGGATCTCATCAAACTAACATGGGGGAAAAAAACACCTGCTGTTTTTCTAATGCATATTTGCTTGGACAGGCAGTGTTTTCCTTCAACAGATATTGTTATGTATGTGGCGGAAAAGGCAGGCTTCTCTCTCAGGACCTACTGGGCCCCAGTGAGATGGATATTGTTTAAGTAGTGCCGGTCAGCGACTGTTACCCAAGAGTGAGGCTAGTGCGCCAGGCTCCTATTCCCTCACATTGCTGGGTCTTGTTCATTAGGGCATGCAAAGGAAAACGCTTAAACGCTTTGCAACAGAAAACAAGAATGAGCATTTCTTATTGGCCAAAACCTGGTAGTCCCTCCCCGTTTCAGTCGGTTTGCTTTTGTTTGGTGTCTAATGAACGCTACCCTGGGGAATGAGACTAGGGTTATGCCTCTGTTGTGACAAGAGTTATCATATAGGGTTTCTTTCCAGCTTGACCCACTGACCCAGTCTACATATAGTGTGTGTATTTAAGGCACAGTAGCATGCCCAATGCACACATATAATATATATTCTTTAGCCTACATCTGTAAGTTCTCAGGAAAGTTAGATGGAGATGTCCAAGGAATAGATTTTATGGTGTTTGGGAACGTAGAGTCTGGTTGCGCTGCATTCGTGTGTGCTGTGGCGGGCTACTTTTGTGTGTTTTTTTTTATGGTTTAGGTGATGGGCTTTTACATGGGAAAAGGATGGTATTCAAATCCAGTGGTTTCCCTTCCCTATACACACGTGTGATAGGTTCTTTTCAGCAGGGCAATGTGTCCTTCCTTGTTGCAGATAGGAGTTCCTCTAGTCCTTTGTCATTTGGCTAATATGTTTGTGTTACAGTCGCTACTTCAATTAGATCCTGAATGGTTCGAAGTGCCTGTCAGTGTTGTTTGTCTTTTCAGTAGGACGTGTCTGAGTAGATCAGTCGTTGTAAATGGAGCCACATTTGCCCAAGTTGAGAATGAAAGTGGAAGTTGTAGGCTACGGAGAAATAGAGGTGATATGAGGGTTGTGAGGAATGGAAAGAAAGAAAGGGTCACCACTGGTTTCACATCTCTTTAAGGAGGAGAAGAAATGCACGTTTTTGTCTTTGAAGAAGATTCCATCTCAAACGTGCCATTGATAAATTTTACTCTCATTTGCCCTCAGAACTCAGAAAGGATGGCGTCACGGGAAGGGGGGGAGCCTCCTCCTAACGGCAGCCAATCAGACAGCCGGTTGAAGAGCAAGAAGCCGCCCAGTCTGGTCATAGCCATCCCTGCCCCAGAGGAAGAAGAGAGGGTCGAAGAGGGAGCTGAAACGGTCAAGCAGGTACCCCTTTGACCTGATCTTTCCACTTTGACCCCTCTTTATGGGAACATGTTCTGTACTTGGAAAATGGCAGTTGATGCTCTGATGAAGGCCATTTCAATAGGAGAGGGAAGAATTGGCAAGCCAACTGTAACAGTTGGTAGAATAGTCGAGGAGTTTCAGCCCTCAACTGAAAGCATTCTCCTCTATAGTAAAAGTGATATCTCCCCTGCCTTCATACACAGTATGTTATGGGCACTGGGCCAGCCATATAGCAACCAACCCCCCCCCCCCCCCCCCCCCGGTCCACTCATGCTAGTGTTGTGCGGTCACTCACGACTAGCTACTCTATAGCAAAGCCTGAACTGGACATAATTACCCCCAAAATCCAGACTTTGTTCCCCCCTATAAGACCCATAAACGGCCATTTGACAGCTGATCTGGTCTAATGTAGTTACATGAGCTAATTTTTGGGTACATGTATCTATTTTCCTGGTTAACTCACATCTCTTCTCTGTCTCTGTCTGGCTGGCCTGGCGCACCCCGGGGGACTCCTTCAGATGAAGTGGTTATTTAGCCTAAAATGATCTGCTCCAATCACGCATGAAGCACTCCCTGCACCATTACTTGTCAAAGGTCATCATTTTTAGGCGTCTGCCTGCAGAGTGGATGTGTAGGAAAGGGATGAGGGAGGGTGTGTGTGGGGGACAGTGGATGGGTGGGTAGGTGAGTGTGTGGGTGGGTGTGTGTGTGAGGGAGAGTGCATTATGAGAACACAAGTGTGTGTGCTCATTCATTTGTCTGCGTGTGTGTGTGTGCGTGTGTGTGTGGGGGGTGGGTTCCCCAACAAAGAGCCTCTGGTGGCAGACTGGCTAGCTAAGCACACCCCCTGCTGGCTGACACACATGCAGCTCACATGGCTCCTACAATACTCCGTTAACTCCACAGTGACTTCCCAAGTCGTTAGCCAAGTCGCTGTTAAAGACACGAATGGGCTTTTAAATAACATTACAATGGAAAAATATGAAGCTTTAGGATGATCTGGTGTTTCCCTAGTATCACTTCTATGTTTTGTAAAATAAAATAAAAAATGATTTGTGCATTTTGCTGCAGTCTCAGAAAAAGAAAACTCCTTGCTTTGCCATTCTTACACTTCTGTTCTAGAATAAGGTGATTGATCTGAGCTAAACCGGATAGTTGTAATCACTACAGGCGATGGAACGCTGTGGGCTGAATCATAGCAAAACAATCATGCATTTAACACGCATTTCCGTCCAAATGTTCCATTGACGACAATGCACGATTTACACGATCTTAAAATGATTCACACACCGCAAGGGACGATTTACACGATCTTAAAATGATTCACACACCGCAAGGGACGATTTAGCCCAGTAGTATACCAGTGATGGTGTGAATTCCATTTATATTCAGCCAGTCCATTTCAAGTGCCCTTTACTTTCATGGCCTGCGGTATACTGGCTCTCTGAGGTAGGATTATGCTCAGTAGGCCTACCTGTATACTGACTCTCTGAGGTAGGATAATACTCAGTAAGCCTACCTGTATACTGACTCTCTGAGCTAGGATAATACTCAGTAGGCCTACCTGTATACTGACTAGGATAATACTCAGTAAGCCTACCTGTATACTGGCTCTCTGAGGTAGGATTATGCTCAGTAGGTCTACCTGTATACTGACTCTCTGAGCTAGGATAATACTCAGTAGTTCTACCTGTATACTGACTCTCTGAGCTAGGATACTACTCAGTAAGCCTACCTGGATACTGGCTCTCTGAGCTAGGATAATACTCAGTAAGCCTACCTGTATACTGACTGAGCTAGGATAATACTCAGTAAGCCTACCTGTATACTGACTCTCTGAGCTAGGATAATACTCAGTAGGACTACCTGTATACTGGCTCTATGAGCTAGGATAATACTCAGTAAGCCTACCTGTATACTGACTCTCTGAGCTAGGATAATACTCAGTAGGCATACCTGTATACTGTCCCTCTGAGCTAGGATAATACTCAGTAGGCCTACCTGTATACTGACTCTCTGAGCTAGGATAATACTCTGTAGGCCTACCTGTATACTGACTCTCTGAGCTAGGATAATACTCTGTAGGCCTACCTGTATACTGACTCTCTGAGCTAGGATACTACTCTGTAGGCCTACCTGTATACTGACTCTCTGAGGTAGGATAATACTCTGTAGGCCTACCTGTATACTGGCTCTATGATGTAGGATAATACTCAGTAGGCCTACCTGTATACTGACTCTCTGAGCTAGGATACTACTCTGTAGGCCTACCTATATACTGACTCTGAGGTAGGATAATACTCTGTAGGCCTACCTGTATACTGGCTCTATGATGTAGGATAATACTCAGTAGGCCTACCTGTATACTGACTCTCTGAGCTAGGATAATACTCAGTAAGCCTACCTGTATACTGACTCTCTGCTCTTTCCCCTGTCCCTCTGTCCAGCCCCTGCGTCCGTCCCTGAAGAAGAGTGAGAGCCTGCAGCAGGCCAGTCCTCTGTCTGACAGTGGTACTGA
Source organism: Oncorhynchus kisutch (assembly GCF_002021735.2). Lineage (NCBI taxonomy): Eukaryota > Metazoa > Chordata > Actinopteri > Salmoniformes > Salmonidae > Oncorhynchus > Oncorhynchus kisutch. Next base: position 41,856,638 of record NC_034193.2, read on the forward strand.
TGGTGGTGGTGGAGGAGGTCACAGTGTTGGGGACAGGAGGGCAGCCTTCCACAGACAGAACTCCCTGTCTCAGAGCATACGCAAGTAAGTGGGGGGGCGGGGAGAGGGAGAAGCGGGAAGAGAGAGGGAAGAAATGAAGGGAGGACGAAACTAATGGAGGGCAGAAGGTAAAGCTGAAAGGGTGTATAGGAGGAGGAGGGGGCAGTGGGTGAGAAAGGAGGAAGAGGGAAGAGGGCAAAAAGAAAGGGGAGGTACCGTATGAGAAGGGGTTGGGGTGGTGGAAAGAGGCTGTAGATGGATGGAGAGAGAAACGGAAGGGAAAGAGAGAGAAAAGACAGTGGGAGAATTGCACTTGCATACTCTTCGGGGGAGGGGGGGGCTATAACGAGGGACTTCCTTTTCTGACTGTTTGGAATGTTGGACATAATCAAGTTGTACTCTCTCTTATTATTCTCTCCCCCCCCCCCCCCCCCCCTTCCCGCTCTTCAAATACCCTGTCTCTCCCTCCCCCTCCTGCCAGGGGTACAGCCCAAGCTACAGCCCAGGCAGCAGGTTGGTTCGGGGTGGGGGAGGACTGTGAGACCAAGCAGCAGCTATGGCAGAAGAAGAGCCTGCGCCACTGCAGCCAGCGCTACGGCAAGCTCAAGGCCCAGTACAGAGAGCCGGAGCTCCCCATCAGCATGGACCAGGGCCTGGACTCACCCGCCGCAAACAAGATGCCCAAGGTAGGCTCCTAGCCCCTAGGTCTGACAGAACCGGGTCGGTACATTCGGGAAGTATTCAGACCCCTTGACTTGTTCCACATTTTGTTACGTTACAGCATTATTCTGAAACGGATTCAACTGAAGTTTAGACATTTTTGCAAATGTATTAAACATGAAAAAAAAACATTAATATCACATTGTACATAAGAATTCAGACCCTTTACTCACCGTAGGGATGGTGCCAGGTTTCCTCCAGACGTGACACTTGACATTCAGGCCAAAAAGTTCAATCTTGGTTTCATCAGACCAGAGAATCTTGTTTCTCATGGTCTGAGAGTCTGTAGGTTCCTTTTGGCAAACTTCAAGCGGGCTCACATGTGCCTTTTACTGAGGAGTGGCTTCCGTCTGGCCACTCTACCATAAAGGCCTGATTCGTGGAGAGCTGGACAGATAGTTGTCCTTCTGGAAGGTTCTCCCATCTCCACAGAGGAACTCTGGAGCTCTGTCAGAGTGACCATTGGGTTCTTGGTCACCTCCCTGACCAAGGCCCTTCTCCCCCAATTGCTCAGTTTGGCCTGGCTGCCAGTTCTAGGAAGAGTCTTGGGGGTTC